>NC_040101.1:47347802-47650492 GCF_003369695.1 Bos indicus x Bos taurus
GTTCCTCCCTTCTTTGAGTTTATTTTGCTCTTCATTTTCTATGTTCTTGAAGAAGGAGCTTACATTATTAATTTGAGAGTTTTTCTTTTTTCTAATATATGCATTTAATGAGATAAAATTTCCTCTCAGAATTGCTTTAACCATGTCTCACCAATGTTGGTATGTTTGAGGTATCTTGCTGGAGAGTGTGGGATTGGCCTTTGCTGGTATATTATAGCAGGAGAACATGGACATAAGTGATAATTTTATTCTCCTTAAGGTGTCATAAACTTTAAAATTCACAAAATATATTTATGAGCATTACCAAAGTTTATCTGTATAAACATATCTTAAAGTTTATTTCTATCCTTATTTAGCAAAGGTGAAAACAGATATTTCTGTTGACCTAATACCTTCTTCAGTGCTGGACAGCAGGGAAACAATTTGAAATCAGGTCATTTCATTCCCACTGAATAGTTTTCATTGCCTGTTTGTACCAGCCATGATGATATGTTCCAAGGAAACAAACCACATGTAGTTCTTTCACCTTCCTTCATTGTCTTTTGCTATGCATAATGGCAAGCGTAGCTCTTGCCATGAAAGACTGTAATGCCAGGGAACCACAGCGTCTGCAGGTCTTTACATGGGTAGAAGGCTATGCCATGCTGCCTCTCTCAGCCTCTGCCCTAACAGATGTTTCTGCCTGGCAGGAATGTATTAGTTGGTGGTGATTCTAAAACTTTTATCTTTGCCTTTGGGTGATATCCCCTCCAATTCATATGCTTTGTTTGAGACAAAGGTCACAATTTAAATTAAATAATGAAGCCAGGCAGACCTAATTCAACTGATGGGTCATGAGCAAGCCATCTAACCACAAGTCTGGGCTCATTCTTTCCCTTCTGGAAATTGCCAACACAGTGAATTTTATGCAGTTGCACTCATTGAATGAACAAAGGGACGGCTCAGAGTGGCCATTTGAGAGATCAGCCAATTTAACAATTAGTTACCTCTTTGTCCCAGATTGGAGAAGGGAATGGTTACCCAGGCCTAGAGAATTCCGTGGACTATAGTGCATGGGATGATGAAGAGTCAGACATGACTGAGCAACTTCCCCTTGTTCCAGATGGAATAGTAAAGCGGTGGCATATTATAGACACCTTTTTCACTGGCAGATTTATTTATTTGAGAAATGTTGTGGGCTCAAACCCTCTGGTTTTATGAGTTTTCAAAACAACCTACATATAAGCTATTATGAAAATACTTTCTATATGTGGGAAATAGTCCAATGTCTGTGTCACACTGAGTAAAAGAATTTGATATTACTCTTCTATAATAAAGTAAAATATAAGAGAGGTTTGCAATGTATAAATACAAAGAATTGTGAGGTATTGCCATGCAGGTTAGTACATGATTCTACAACACATATTGAAAATTAACCCTGTTTTATAGATGAACACTGAAGCCAAGTCACACAAAATAGCAGAAACTAGCTGAAACAGATAAATGCAAGTAAGAGCATCAATCTTTTACTAACTAGTTCAGAACTCTTACATCATTATATGTATACTGTATGTATATGTATATTGTATATACATATATATATATGCATATGTATATATTATATACATATAATGATGTAAGAGTGTCAGACTTTATTTTTGGGGGCTCCAAAATCACTGCAGATGGTGACTGCAGCCATGACATTAAAAGACGCTTACTCCTTGGAAGTAAAGTTATGACCAACCTAGATAGCATATTCAAAAGCAGAGACATTACTTTGCCAACAAAGGTCCGTCTAGTCAAGGCTATGGTTTTTCCATTGGTCATGTATGGATGTGAGAGTTGGACTGTGAAGAAAGCTGAGCGCTGAAGAATTGATGCTTTTGAACTGTGGTGTTGGAGAAGACTCTTAGAGTCCTTTGGACTGCAAGGAGATCCAACCAGTCCATTCTAAAGGAGATCAGTCCTGGGATTTCTTTGGAAGGAATGATGCTAAAGCTGAAACTCCACTACTTTGGCCACCTCATGCAAAGAGTTGACTCATTGGAAAAGACTCTGATGCTGGGAGGGATTGGGGGCAGGAGTTTAAGGGGACAACAGAGGATGAGATGGCTGGATGGCATCACTGACTGGATGGACATAAGTGTGAGTAAACTCTGGGAGTTGTTGATGGACAGGGAGGCCTGACGTGCTGCAATTCATGGGGTCGCAAAGAGTCGGACATGACTGAGCAACTGAACTGAACTGATATATATATATATATATATATATATATATATATATATGTGTGTGTGTGTGTGTGTGTGTGTGTAATTAAAATATACTGATAATATATATAACCCAGGTTAACTTGATATATGTTTGTGTGTGTGTGTGTGTGTGTGTGTGTATAACTATATATATAAAATACTGAGTTGGCCAAAAGTCCATTTGGGTTTTTCCATAACACTCCATGAAAAAGCCAAACAAACACTGGCCAACCCAATATGTAATGTATATAGTGTTGAAAGTGATACTTTTTTAATTTTTTTGGTCTGAAACATTTGTAGAAGAAGGTTTGCTACTGCTACTGCTAAGTCACTTCAGTCATGTCCGACTCTGTGCGAGCCCAGATATGGCAGCCCACCAGGCTCCCCCGTCCCTGGTATTCTCCAGGCAAGAACACTGGAGTGGGTTGCCATTTCCTTCTCCAATGCATGAAAGTGAAAAGTGAAAGTGAAGTTGCTCAGTCGTGTCCGACTTTTAATGACCCCATGGACTGCGGCCTACCAGGCTCCTCTGCCCATGGGATTTTCCAGGCAGGAGTACTGGAGTGGGGTTCATTGCCTTCTATATAAAATACTGAGTTGGCCAAAAGTCCATTTGGGTTTTTCCATAACACTTTATGAAAAACCCAAATACTGGCCAACCCAATAATATAATGTATATAGTGTTGAAAGTGATACTTTTTTATTTTTTTGGTCTGAAACATTTATAGAAGAAGATTTGGAGTCAGCCAAAACCAGGTTGAAAGGGAGGTATATTAAATTAGATGAAAAGTATCAAATTTCGGTTGTTCAATCTATTACTATTGAGTTGCCCACTTGAAAGTTTAGAAAAACTCACTCAAGCTTTGTTCTTTCTTGTAGTCCAATTTCCTAGGATAGAGATACAACTTTCGTACCAACCAAAGTATCTTATCGCCCTAGTGAGTTTTGAGGTAAAATATGTTACCCCCTATATTTTGAATATTAAACTTTAGGTATCAAGGGGATGTGCTTGGTAAGGGCATAAGTTATGTCATATTTCCTCTCTAAAAGTATAATCCTCAGGAAACATGTCTTAAATACAAAGCCAGTGGCAGTAAAAACTATACTAATAGAGCATTCTCTGTATGCCAGAGCTTTGGGTATTCTACAAATTCAAAGTGTCAAGAGAGCCTGGAAGTGAGTAAGGAAATAAGTAAGGGTAAGAGAAGTTGCCATTTAATAGAGACATCACAGATTTAATAAAATCTTAAGATACTCAGCTTTGGAACTCTTGCAGGAGATGATGGCACTGATGGCCTAATTAATCTGATAGAATTTAAAATGAAATGAGCAGTGAGATTCTCTCACAGGTCCTTGATTTGAAATGTATGTCCTTATAAATGACTCTCTTGTACAAGACAGGCGTCAGGAATGGAAAGACCAAATTAAATAGTGCTTAACATAGGTGTACCAAAGGAGAAAAGGGGAGGGAGAGATAAATTGGGAATTTGGGATTCATATATACACATTACTATATATAAACTAGAAAAACAAAAGACTACTATATATGTTATTATAAGATATACTTAATATCTTATAACAACCTATAATGAAAAATAACTTTAAAAATAGTATATATGTATACAACTGAATTACTTTCTTATATACCTGAGATATTATGAATCAGCTATTTTGTTGCTGTTCAGTTGTGGTGTCCAACTCTTTGTGATCCCATGGACTGCAGCATGCCAGGCCCCCCTGTCCTAAAAAGGCAGATGAACTATACTTAAAATTTAAAAAAAAACAGGTATTCTGTAGTAAACATTAAACTCCAGTCTCTTCAGATGATACCCTGAAACCATTTCTACTCCTCTGTCTCTGGTTTGAAAAAGATCTAGGGAATAACAGCTGTTGGACAGAGACTCCAGAAGAGTCACTGAGCTTTATTGTGAATTCCATTATTATAAGTGCGAGAGTGACTTACCTATAAAATATGATATCTGGGAGGATGTTTCCCAGTTTGGAGATCAGAATATCAAACTGTGAGGCCAGGAAAAGAATTTGTTTAAAATTATACTATAAATATATACATGTATGAGTATGTATTACTGAATCACTTTGCTGTATAACTGAAACTAACACAATATTGTGAATCAATTATACCTCAATTAAATAAATATAATGCACGTGTATACCTGAAATTAAAAAAAAAATTAAAAAAAAATTACATTGATAGTGAAGCAAGGGGCAAAATGTTAATAAGTAGTCAATTTGAGTAAAGGTGTATAGGAATATTTTTGTTTTGCTTTTGCAACTTTTCTGTAAGTTTGAAATATATAAAAATTTAAGATTAAAAAAAAAAAAGAAAATTAAAAAAAAAAAAAAAGAAAATTAGATACTTCACATCTACTTTTATCTTAATGTTTGCATTGTCTCTGCCTCCCTCTCCCCATGCCTCAGATAGACTAAAAGTCACTTATTTGTACTTCCCTTAGTGATAGCAAAAACCAGCTATTCCCAAACTATAATGAGGTATCACCTCACACCCAAAAGAATGGTCATCATTAAAAAGTCTACAAACAATATATGCTGGAGAAGGTGTGGAGAAAAGGGAACCCTGATTTTTTTTTTTTTTGGTGAGAATATAAAACGGTATAATCATTACAAAGAACAGATAGTGGATCCTTAAAAAACTGAATATGGAACTACTATGTGATCCAGCAATCCTACTCTTGAGCATATATCCAAAAAAAAGAAAAAAAAGTTCAAAAAGACATGCGCTTCAGTGTTCACTGCAGCATTATTTACAAAAGCCAAGACATGGAAGCAACGTTAAGTGTCCACTCACCGCAGAGTGGGTTAAGATGGGCACACAGACACAAGAGAATATTACTCAGCCATAAAAAGAAGGAAATAATGCCACCTGCAGCAGCATGAATAGAATAGAAATTGTCATACTGAGTGAAGTAAGTCCATAGAGAAAGACAAACAGCATATGGTATACTTATAGTAGGAATTTTAAAAAAAAGGTGCAAATGAACTTATTTATAAAAACAGAAATGGAGTCACAAATGTAGAAAACAAACAGTTTCCACACCCCCCTCAATCACCCCAGGAACATGGTAACATACAGTTACCAGGGGGGAGGGGAAGAGGGATAAATTGGAAAATTGGGATTGAGATATATACACTACTACAAAAAATAGATAACTGATAAAGACCCATGCACAGCATAAGGAAATCTACTTGATACTCTGTAATGACCCCAATGGAAAAAGAATAAGGAAAGAGTGGATGTGTGTATATGTATAACTGATTTACTTTGCTGTACATTTGAAACAAACACAACATTGCAAATTAGCTATACAGCGATAAAATATATATATATATATTTTAATTTGCCATAGGGAAAAAACAAAAATAAGCTCTAATTCTTTCTAATGTTCTATTAAAAAGTAACCTTCAATTTCAGAGTTTTACCCAAGCAAAATTACATTGCTAAAGACATCTATGGATATTTATATAGGGTTGTAATACAGCTATAAAGATAAGCAAAATATGAAAATATCAGTTTCAGCTATTTTGAACTTGTGGCCATGCTTTATCTTGAAGTCACTTTATGTGGAAAACAATATATTTACTCTCTTTTATCCTAGCAACTTGACTGTGAGTCACAAAGCAATACAGATGGGAACATAAACAACAGTCTAAGACAAAAACTGCTTAGCTTGAAGAAAGAAGCTAAAAGAGTCAATATATTTTAATGTTATAAGAATACTACAGCTCAAGCCTACTTCAACGTTCTGGGTAAAATACAGGAATTACAATTTAGATATCTCTTAAAATGGCTTCTCTTTTAGCTATTCCTTTGCAAATCTCAATTTTAATATGTTCAAGTTATACAATATTCCCTATCCATGATGAGAAAGTTAAAAGATATATCATTTGACACAGTGCTTGTATTTAACACCCTGTTTTTCAGGAACCTAAAAAAGGAAATCACTAAACAAGTCTTGTTACCTACCATTCACTCAACTTCCTCCATTCCTGTTTTACCTTAAATATTTGTTCACATTTCTTTCCATGCCTGAAATGTTCTTACTCCCCACCACCACCCTTGCCCACTCCCTGGGTACATTCATTTTTCCTCTCAGGGTTTAGCTTAAATACCTTCTAAGAGATCTCAGTACCCTATAAAACGCACCTCTCATTGTTTACGTTAAAAATCTCTATTTACTATCACATAAGCAATCTGTATTTTTTCCACTGATTCATTTCTTATAAGTCAGCCTTCTTGCCTAGCATGTTAACAGGAAACATATCTATCTTGTTTACTGTTATGTACCCTGCATGTGTCTGACACATAAGAGGTTCTAATAAACTTTTGTAATTGTCCCATTCACTTAGGAGTATTTTTGAATATACATGGTGAAAATGAAATGAAATTCATTCAATCACCTAGGGAAAAAGGAACTACTGAATCCCTTTTTTTTTTCCATATAAAATGTCATTGTTAATTTTAATCTATTTGTAATCTAACCCAGATTAGTTTGAAATTGAGGGATTTTGATTGAACCAGTTAAATTACAAAAAAAGAAAAAAGCTTTTCTCATATGAAATAAAGAAGAAAAAACAGCACCCCCCTACACACACACACACATACACACAATTTTATATACCTGTTCTTGCAGCATATATTGGAAAGTTGGGAATTAATCAGTGAATCTGAAATGGATAAGTCAGTTCTGTTAGGTTTCACAACATGTTCCTCAGTAGCATACAATTCAGTAATTCATGTTGAAGTCTATCTTGCTTTTAAAATTTCCATGAGAAATTGTCTCATTATCTATACACTTACAGGTGGATCTGTGACTATGATAGGACAAAGGAAAAAGATGGGAGAGATTTTCTCAATTTTTTCTATCTCAAGAATGGAAGACTGTATAAATGAGTTATTCAGTCTGAATCCATCAGCTTGATAATAAGGAAGTCCTTTAATGCAGGGGTTTCCAGAATTCTGTATTCAGAGAAGCTCCTATATAGCAATAATTATAAAACCACGGGGTCACAAAGAGTAGGACGGGATTTACCAAATAACACCAGCAATAATGAATCTTGAGTATATTCAGTACAGTAATTATATTTATTTTTCTATCCTTCCTGCCTATCACAGGGATTAACATATATTAGCACTCCATATATATTTGCTCAATTCATTTAATCAAATGATGCTAACCAGATTAGATAGAATCTATCCAGCATTCCTGAAAGTTTATGAAAAGGATACAATTTCACTTTATTAGAATGTTCATGAAATAGAACTTTCTGGAAATATCGGGAGATTGAGTAAATTTTTGAAGATTATTAGGTGGCCTGATAAATTATAGGGTCTCAAAGAAAGGCTCAGAAGATGTGTGTTTTAGATCATCATCTGAGACCCTCTGTTCTTCTATGTAGCAAAAGGGTGAGATAGAGCATGACTCAAAAATCTAAACTCCAGCCCAAACCAGAACTAACTCTCTGTGGGCCTCTGAAATGAGAAGTGGGGACTAGATGACTGCTAATATTGTTCCAACAGAAAAAAAAAAAAAGTTATAATTCTCAAATGTTCACAGTTATACATGAGAATTGTCTGTTTTAATATTCAGGTACTCAAATATTCGGAGAAGGCAATGGCACCCCACTCCAGTACTTTTGCCTGGAAAATCCCGTGGACAGAGGAGCCTGGTAGGCTGCAGTCCATGAGGTTGTCAGAGTCGGACACGACTGAGCGACTTGACTTTCACTTTTCACTTTCATGCATTGGAGAAGGAAATGGCAACCCACTCCAGTGTTCTTGCCTGGAGAATCCCAGGGACGGGGGAGCCTGGTGGGCTGCCGTCTCTGCGGCCGCACAGAGTCGGACACGACTGAAGTGACTTAGCAGTAGCAGTAGTACTCAAATATTAGGTGACAATTGGTGATACACCACTAAATCATTCTATTCTACTAAACTTCACAATTCTACTAAACTCTTCACAAATACAAAGCACTTCTGATTTTATACGCTGTGAATCAGGGGAGCAACACTGTATTAAAAGAGGTTGTAAATATGGGGAGAGTGAATTTCATCTTCTGTGAGTCACTATTACGGCAAACTTTTGTATTAATTGTGTTTTCATGCTGCTCCAGGGCAAGCTGCTGAAAAGAGATTATTGTAAATAAGCCTTTGGTATAAAAACCGATTTGTGCCATATCAAAGAAAAAAAATCAAAGAAGCTATTAATTTTGCTTTGCCAGCTAGCTATTTAACTCATGCATCCTGGTGTTTTTCTGTTGTAGCTAAAGGTAAGAAATGCCACATGAACCCAGTGTAAAAGGGTACCAGTTATAAAAATCAGAAAAATCATTCTATGATAAAAAGAAAATATTTTGCATAGCCTGCTGCTGCTGCTGCTGCTACATATACAGATAATGAGACAATTTCCTGTGTTGAAGATAGCAACCGGCAAGATGGTATGCACTAATAATAGATGTAGTCTACTGTGGGATTTTTTTTAAGAAGGCAAAAATATCAGAGTTTCCCTTGATACACTTATTGTGATTCTTTATTACGAATTTTGACTGTTCTGATAATTATAGAATGGAAATATTTAAAAGTTGTATTATGGGTCCCTATGCTGTATTTAGGCTTCCTTGGTGGCTCAGAGGATAAAGTGTTTGCCTGCAATGCAGGAGACCCAGGTTCAATCCCTGGGTTGGGAAGATACTCTGGAGAAGGAAATGGCAATTCACTCCGGTATTCTTGCCTGGAGAATCCCATGGACATAGGAGCCTGGCGGACTACAGTCCACAGGGTTGCAGAGTCAGACACGACTGAGCTAATTACTATGCTGTATTTAATACAGAACGATAATCCAACATATAGAAACTAGATTTCTTAAATTCACTATAATTTTTCTTGGCATAAAAATAATAGTGGAATAATGGAAAGGTGGAGGTATATACTTGACTCCACAAAAAAGTAAGGATAATTAAAACATATTCATACAAATAATAAAATAATTCAACAGATGTTTACTGACTAGTGACAGGGGCTGCATTTGAGAATAAAAGAGATAGAAGTCCTGCCTTTACAGAACTTAATTTCAAAACATTAAAAATCATTAATTTTTAATATCATGAAAACAGCCTCCCTTCCACTACAGAGGTTCCCTTCTTTACTGCAGCTCTGAGTTGAGGGACTTGACAAGGTGGAAATTAACACTTTCCTCAAAAAAAAAAAGAAAAAAAGTTGCTTTTAGGCTTTTTTTTTCTTCTTTTTTTAATATATCTAAGAGTTTAATTTAATCTCAGTGTCAGAAAATTATTTGAAAATGAAACTATGGAGAACTGACAATAGATGATTTTGTCAAAAGGTTTCCCTTTGGGGTGACATAATAGATGTCTAAAACACAGAACAGTGAAAACATAAGCTTCTATTTTTTTAAAGTTTATAAGTTGACCTCATCATTTTCTAGCATATGCAGCAATTAGACTGAATCAGTAGGTAGATACAAACTTCCAAGTGGTTTTGGCTAAGCTATAAATGGACTTCTGTTAATAGATTTCTTTAGGTTATTTACTATATATTGATTACACTGTACATTCTGCTATAAAATGCTACATGTGAGACTATTATGTTAATATAGGAAAGTTATATGGACTCATTTACACTGGTTAATTAAATTTAAGGGGTTTGGATAAAATTGCTGGACCAATTATTTTGAAAAATAAATCATCTAATTGAATTTGAGTAAAATAAAATACACACACCCATAAAAATTCACCACTTGTTTTTTATATACAAAAAATGATTTTCAGCGCTTAAGGTAGACAGTGTATGGGAACAGGGAAAGGGGAAATCAGAATCACTTGTGGATTTTCTTTTCTTTTCTTTTTTTTTTTTTTTTTTTTTACAATATACCCAAACTGTTGCTAATTACATTTAAGTTTGTCTAAATATTGTTTCCAGCCACAGATAATTATATAATTAAAAATTCTGTGTCAAGTATTAGGCTAAGTGCATGGTACATAATTATCTCATGTTATCCTTATATCATTTTCATAAATTAGGAGTATCTTCCTTTAAAAGCTGAGGCTTATTGAATTTAAATTATTGAATTAATGATGTACAACCAGTTTATGGCACATGTATCTGGTTGGCCAAAAAGTTCATTTGGATTCTTCCATAACATCTTATAGAAAACTCTGAACAAATTTTCTGCCCAACCCAATAGATGTAAATTCAGATTTATTCTGTCTCCAAATCAAATTCTATGCTCTTAACCATCTGGTTGTATGTAATGGCAGAAAGTTAAGAGGAACTAAAGAACCTCTTTATGAGGGTGAAAGAGGAGATTGTAAGGGCTGGCTTAAACCTCAACATTCAAAAAACTAAGATCATAGCATCTGATCCCATCATTTTATGGAAAATAGATGGGGAAGAAGTGAAAGCTTTGACAGATCCTATTTTCTTGGAATCCAAAATCACTGCGGATGCTGACTACAGCCATGAAATTCAAAGATGCTTGCTCCTTGAAGGAAAGCTAGGACATGCCTGCTGCTACTGCTAAGTCACTTCAGTCGTGTCCGACTCTGTGCGACCCCATAGATGGCATCTCACCAGGCTCCCCCGTCCCTGGGATTCCCCAGGCAAGAACACTGGAGTGGGTTGCCATTTCCTTCTCCAACACATGAAAGTGAAAAGTGAAAGCGAAGTTGCTCGTGTGTCCGACTCTTAGCGACCCCATGGACGGCAGCCTACCAGGCTCCTATGTCCATGGGATTTTCCAGGCAAGAGTACTGGAGTGGGGTGCCATTGCCTTCTCCATGACAAGCCTAGACAGAATATTAAAGAGCAGAGACATCACTTTGTTGACAAAGGTCTATATAGGCAAAGCTATGGATTTTCTAGTGGTCATATATGGATGTGAGTTGGACCATTAAAAGGGCTGAGCACCAAGAATTGATTTTTTCAAACTGTGGTGCTGGAGAGGACTCTTGAGAGTCCTTTGGACAGACAGGAGATCAAACCAGTCAATCCTAAAGGAAATCAACTCTGAGTATTCATTGGAAGGACAGATACTGAAGTTGAAACTACAATACTTTGGCCAATTGATGCGAAGAACCAACTCATTAGAAAAGACCCTGATGCTAGGAAAGATTGAGGGTAGGAAGAGAAGGGAGTGACAGAGGATGAGATTGTTGGGTGGCATCACCAACTCAATGGACATGAGTCTAAGAAAACTCTGGGAGATAGTGAAGGACAGGGAAGCCTTGTGTGCTGCAATCCATGGGGTCACAGATTTGGACACAAATTTGTGACTGAACAAAAACAACATTCTGATATAACTGACAGTATGTTCCATCCCTGCTCTCCCCAGGAAACTCCTCTTTCTGAGACTTATGTATTACAGCTTCCTTTCCTTTTATACATTTTTATCTATTATAGATCTAATTTAGCATTTTCTGGTGGGATAGAGGACAGATTGGTGAGGAAGAAGGAAACAACAGTTGGCAAGAGAAGATACCTGAGATATAGACAGAATACCACTTAAACTCTAGCCCTCGCTACAATATGAAAAATTCTGGGTAACTAACTTTTAGGTTAATAGAATATATAGTTATTTCTTCCTTTCTTTTGTTTCCTGGCTTTGCCATTATGACTTCAGTCATTTTCTATATTTAAGTGTCCCCCAAAGGAAGGAAAAAATCTCAAATATCTATAATTTTTTATTATAGACAGTCACTACCAACAGGTTAAAACCTCAATGTTACATTTATTAAAAACTGTTTAGTTTTTTAAAAACACCACAGGAAGTTTAATCTCACTGTCCCCTCTTGGAGTCTTATCTTAAATAGCTCAGTTATGTTTTTCCACACTTGAGTTTATTGAGTTTCCATAATGTACCTCTTGAAAATTATTCAGAAAATTTGGAAGTGAATTTCTATATTAAAATAATTTTTTAGCCTTTTGCACAATGATGACATTCAGAGTAAAGTTATTGTACTGCTAAATATTGTTTTCCAACTAATTAAAACCATTGGCTAAAATATCAAGAATCAAGAAATTTCCTCTATGAATACCCAGTGATTTGTTAAACTGATGCACCAATATATTTTATTTATTTATAATCAAATTAAATGCCTTCTATTTAAAGACCAGAAAGAAATAGGAGTCTAATTTTTAGACTAAGACTACATAATATTAATATGCATCATTATTTGTAAAATACATATTATTTTCCTATAATAGTAGATAATAATGTAGGATAATATATGATTATTCCTGGATTTCTAAAGCTATCCTATCCACAAGTAGGACTTGCCATTTTCTTAGATTATGTTATAAAATAGTCTATTTATGGAGAAGTTCAAGAGTTTTGCAAAATTTTTATAAATGTGTTTAACATGATAAAATCAGGAAAAATTGTAAAATTTATTAGAATTTCAAATTGTTGTTGTTGTTCAGTTGCTAAGTCATGTCCAAGCCTTTGGGACTTCATACACTATAGCCTGCCAGGCTTCTCTATCCATGGGATATCCCAGACAAGAATTCTGGAGTGGGTTGCCATTTCCTTCTCCAGGGCATCTTGACCCAGAGATCAAACCTGAACCTCCTCCTTGGCAAGAGAATTACTAATATTATTATTATTATTTTTTTTTTTAACCACTGAACCACCAGGGAAGAAATTTAAAAGCTATTAGATATTAAATCACATGCTATATAAGAGGAAACCTTAGTAAAAAGTATTTTCAAAGACCAAAGTTACGTATGTGACAACTAATTTGTCTCCAGTCTCCTTCCTCTCAGAATCCTCCTCCCATCTCCTAGCCGCAATTATACTGTTACTTCTGTGCTCCTTCCTCTCAGAATCCTCCTCCCGTCTCCTAGCCGCAATTATACTGTTACTTCTGCGCTCCTTCCTCTCAGAATCCTCCTCCCGTCTCCTAGCCACAATTATACTGTTACTTCTGTGCCCTGATATTATTTTCTATTCTGCCACATCACAGTTCCCATATTTATGTATTTGGTGAGAAACTATGCTTCTGATTACATTCATCTGTGCAAAGGTAAAAAGTCTAGACTCACATATTCAGTACTTCACAGTAGTAATGAACTCTGCAGTCTTTCTACAGAAATACAAAATGAGCTAGTCAATAGGAGTCACACAAAAGTTAGATATAAAAGTGTTCTCTGTAACAATACATACTTGACAGAGAATTCCCCTTTCTGTATTTTTAAACAATTATATCTATTACACAAAGAAATATGCAACTATAAATTAATAATATTGTCTCAGGTGATTAGCAAAACCTTAAAACTAAATACCAACTACAGTATCTGTTCTCAAACCCACTGGAATTACTTGTTGAAGTGAACTTACAGCTGCAGAATATTAAGAACATTTATCAAAATTCTTATTGCTTCCTATTAACTCTTTAAAAAGTCTATCATGTATGAACTTTTACAGGCTTTCCTGAGTCTACTTGTAGTTTGAGTCTATGTTTGTTTTGATCTATATAAATGGAGGAAGATTAGATGAAGGGACTAAAAGCATACATTGGAATCAAGTACAGATTATTATAACTCCCTTTTCTAATTCTTGGCCCTGTTATTTGAGCAAATTACACCTCTTTCTAAGGGTCAGTTTCCTTTTCTCTAATATACAGACAATAATATGCTCTTCATAATGTCATTTGTAAATTTAAGAACATGTTGGCATTAAATTTCTTTGGATAGCATCTGCAATATAATCAATAA
Source organism: Bos indicus x Bos taurus (assembly GCF_003369695.1). Taxonomy (NCBI): domain Eukaryota; kingdom Metazoa; phylum Chordata; class Mammalia; order Artiodactyla; family Bovidae; genus Bos; species Bos indicus x Bos taurus. Next base: position 47,361,795 of record NC_040101.1, read on the forward strand.
ATTTGTGGCTTATATTGTTCTGATTATTATTCATATAATTATAGTTCTCATACCAAGCTTTTCCCCAAGCACTGGACTCAAACTTATAAATCCCACTAGCATTTAAGTCTCTTTTTCCAAATATTATGGATCCTCTTTACCTATATAAGCCAATCCTTCTTCAAAACTAACCTAGATTAGCTCATGGCATGAATATCTACTCACAACCACTGCTACCAAGAACTTAATCCACCGCCCCCCACCCCAGCCCCCTGCCAACTAGCTTGGAACTTGGGCAGGTGGCAGGAGAGAAAGGAACTGAATTGTAATTTAATTATCTGTAAAGCAGGAACATTTTAAACTCTCTGTGAGGGTTTGCCTCATAATTAAATATGTTAATATACAGAAATCACTTAAGCTTACCAGCCACAAAGTAACAATTCAAAAATCTTAAATACTGTAATATTACATTCTTATTGTCTTTTAAAAATGTTCTTTTTTCCATCTTCCCCATTCAATTCTTCAAGTCCACAGTGTTCTCCTCTTAGGCTATTCTGTTCTACAAACTCGATACTACCAAATTCCATGGCAATATACATTTGAAAATATTATTTTGGTATTAGACAATCTAATTTTCAAGTAAATCCTTGGAATAAAAATATGTCACAGAACTTTACATTTTCGTTCAGCTAATGTTTCCCTTCAACCACAAATGTATTATTATTTTCCATATCAAAGAAATGAATATAGGTACTTTCCCCCTGTAGTAGCAATTTTCTTCCCTATGTTTATTAAAACCTTGCCCTTTTAAATATTTTAATAGCCCAGGATATACAAGATTCAGTAGTGTTTGTTTGCTCTCCTTAAGATTATTTCTTATCAATGAGATTTTCATCAATAATGAACTTTTGAGAAAGTTTTCAGTAATTGCAGCTTGAAACTCTTCATAATTTAAAACTCTAGTGCTCCAACATGAAAAGCTGAACAAGCTGCTTGGACAGACCTCTCTCCTAGTACAACCACCCAGAAAGGGTAGTTAAAATATAGCAATAAGAAATTTTTCATATGTAAAGTCCAGCTTAAAAGGGAACAGAAGAAGAGAACAGAAAATTTTATTGTTAAAGTGGAAAGTGTAATCAAAGGAGGAAAGGGGTAGAGAAACCTTTATATCTGAGTGAAGGCAGAAGGAGTTGATCTCCAGAACCCATGAGGAAACTGGAGAGATGTCTTCTGGATTATAAAAAGCAAGGTAACTGGAACGAGGCTAGAGATTTCTAAAAATTATTTCTGTGAAAATAAGAGGGGTGAAGATCTGACTCACTAGCTGACAATGGTAGGAAATAATTTTAGTATCTATAAAGTCTTGAGTGAAGAATCAGAAGCACTGACCTGTAGTACGTATACATATAGAGTAGTAACAGGAGCTTCAAACTGAGAACATAAAATAACAATTGGACAAGGACAATTGAATTCCCTGCCCTGGTGGAGCAAAATAAAAACCACTCTGCTGGACATTTTTATAAGGTAGTCATTCACTGATACAAGAAAAATTGCTTTTGAAGAATTGCAGGTTCACAATTAAAACACATATGGAGGAATATCAATGAGCCTAAACTGTAAAAGGAGGAACATCCTAGTAACTAGAAACAATAATCTGATTGAGAAAACAAATTGACTGTGTTCAAATAAGAAAAAAATATTGAAGACTCAATGAAATATAGTTCATTTTGGAAACAGAAAAAATAAGATTGTAAATCTTATTTAGAATCTTAGAAATCTGGAAATGGTGATAAAAATGAAAATATGCATGGATAAGCCAAAGAACAGATTAGACAAAACCAAAGAAAAGAAAATGACCTGGTAGTTAGAAATGAGGAAGACACCCAGAATTCAATGCTAAATATATATTTACACACACACACACATATACATACACATACAATATGAAAGAGGAAAGAAAAGGCACTTTTAGAAAACCTAAGTAAATTATATTTAAAAAATGAGGAGAGAAAATATCTGAAACTATAATATTTTATAAAATTGCTTAAGCAAATGCATGCATTTCCAGACTCAAGACACTTGAGTCCTGGTAAAGAGAAATAAAAGCAAAATATGCAACTAGATGTATTTTGGCAAAATTGCAGAATAACAAATATCAAGAAAACTTTAAAGTTGCTTTCATCAAACTGAGCAGTTTGCAAGAGGAGAAATAGTTACTTCACTGAGAAACTACAATTGTATCCTGACAGTCACACAGGTTTCCAAGTGAATTTCTTATTATCAGTGTTGTCTGAGCATTTTTAAGAAGAGAATCTAAGTTGTAGTGGCCAGGAATCATTATGCCCATGTGCACCTTGCAAAAAGGATGACAATTCCTCTCTGGAGCGGGACAACTTTAATACTGGTGGAGGAGTTCAAGTTCTAAGAAAGGTTAGCAATTCATGATTAAACAATCTCTAAGGACAAAAGGACCGAAAACACTATAGTGAGACCCAGAACAACAACAACAAACAAACAAAACAACAACATAAAAACAGCAGACCTCCAGAGACTTCAAATTCAAATACTGGGAGTATAAAAAATATAATTTAGAAAACAATGTTTGATATTACATATCAAATTATATGGGGGCGTCTCAGGTGGCACTAGGGGTAAAGAAACCACCTGCTAATGCAGGATATGTAAGAATAGTTGGTTCAATAAATGGGTTGGAAAGATCCCTTGGAGAATGAAATGGCAACCCAATGCAGTATACTTGAGTGGGAAATCCCATGGACAGAGGAGCCTGGCAAGCTGCAGTCCATGTCCATGGGGTAGCAAAAAGTCAGATGTGACTGACCATACACAAACACAAAGTAAATTATATACCATGATATTATATATACATGTCAATATCAAAAGAAAGTAAGAAATTATAAAGAAATTTCATTTGAAAATTGAACAAAATTTCTAGAAATAAAAAGTAATAAATTTAACACATCTTAAATGACAGATTTTAATTAAAGAAATAGTTAATTGGAGAATAAATCTGGACTTATTATACAGAATGCAACATGATATAAAGGTCTGGCCAATAAAATGAGAAAACCTACCACATTTCTAACAGAGATCAAGAGAGATGTGTTATAAAAATTAGGAAGGAGAAATTTTAAAGAGATAATAGCAAAATAAGCTTTTGGTTGGACTCAAGGTAAAGAAGAAAAGCACATTTTTACCACAACTGAAAGTGAGACTGTCACTACAGACATTACAGGCTTAAAGATAAGAACTTATGAGGAAATTTTCACTAATGAGTTTAAAACTTTAAATGACAGAGGAATTCATAGAAATATACTCTCAAATTGAAAAAAAAAAACTACTTTGTTTAACTATTAAAAATTGACTTAAATATAGAAATCTTCTCCCCTCAAAGTAATTTGAAGCCTATATACTAATATGGTTGCATTATAACAAACAATTAAGTAAAAAATTAACACTAACCATATACAATTATTTCAGCATACTTTAAAAAGAAGTACTCCTACATTTATTAAGCTAGTATAAACTTGATACCAAGGGTTAGTGGAAATTAGGTTATTTGCCAGTTGATCTTTCTCATGAACATAGATGCGAAGATTATAAACAAAAAATATCAAACCAGTTCCACTGAGGCAGATGTATATGCATGGTGTATCTCAAACAAGGTGACTATATTCAGGAGTTTAAGTTTGATTTAAGATTTTAATACAGATTGACAGTTTTACCATAATGACAAAAAAAAAAGGAAATATAATCCAAACATTTAGAGAAAACAAAAAGATTTGATACAATTAATTACTACTTGAATTTTCTTATATATTACAAACTAGATTTAGGAGGAAACAATTTTAATCTTACATAGGTATTTACAAAATTACTAGCATACATAATAAAATATTGAATAGTTTCTCTTTTCCATTTGGGAATGCAGAAAATATCTGTTATCATTACTTTTAGTCAACACTGACTGGGGATCCTACTCTGTGCAGGAAGGAAGGACAATAATTTAGGAATGTAAAATTGTTAGAAAAAGAAAATTTTTGGTTGTATGTAGTCTGTTGATACATATAGAAAACCCAAAATAATCTATTGAAAAGTAAATTTAGAAAGTTGGTTATAGCAACAGACAAAAATTGTAATCCCATCAGGACAACAGTTATAAAGAAAAATATTGAAAGATACTGTTTACTATAGTATATTTCAAATGTGTAGGAACAATTCTAGTAAGAGATTATCAATGTCTATGATCCAGTTTTCCATTTATAAAACTAAGAATCCTTATTGATGGAAAGTAAAGAAGACCTGAATAAATGCAAAGATCTATCATTCTTATGGATTTGGAACATGAAGTATTATATAATGATATTTGGATTTAATAAAACCTCAATAATATTTCCAACACAATAATTTGTGGAAATAGACAAAATAATACTAAAGTTTATGAAAATACCATAGGACAAAAATAGTCAAGAAACTCTTTAAAAATAAAAAAAAATGTATGACGTTTGCTTTATCAAGTATACAGGTATTCTGTATACATATAAAACAATTAGATGCTAACAATACATATATGAATGCCTCAGTTATCTAGAAATACAATATCATGAAAAGATTGAAGAAAATAGAGTTCTCAGAATCAGAGCCACATCACAAAAAGGCATTGAAAGAGGGAAGGTTTGTCCTATAGACAAATAAAGAAATTATAATTTTTAAAAGGTATGTTAAGTCAATAGCCCATATCCAAAGTGGTAAAAAATGAAATAACCCCTATTAAAACTATGCACAAAACCCCAAATAGATTTTAGATTTGAATGTAAAGTGCAAAGCAAAAAAGATTTTAGAAGTTATACTAAGATACTGTATTTTTGACTTTAGGGCAGGAAAAGAATCTTTAAACAGTTCAAGAAAAAATACTAACCATGAAGTATTCTGTTAAATTTAAGAATCCTATTCTTTTAATGACACATAAGAGAGTTAAAAAGCAAGCCATGAAGTTCAAGACCTGTAAGTCATGTAACTGGCAAATATCTTGTTTCAAGAGAACATTTAAAATTCTTGAAATCATTAAAAAAGAAGAAGAAAATAAGCAAGCTGATTGAAAAAGCACAATACAGTTATAATGTCTGAATGTTCAATGCTATGCTATGCTAAGTCACTTCAGTCGTGTCCGACTCTGTGCGACCCCATAGATGGCAGCCCACCAGGCTCCCCCGTCCCTGGGATTCTCCAGGCAAGAACACTGGAGTGGGGTGCCATTTCCTTCTCCAATGCATGAAAGTGAAAAGTGAAAGTGAAGTCGCTTAGTCGTGTCGGACTCTTAGCGACCCCATGGATTGCAGCCTAACAGGCTCCTCCGTCCATGGGATTTTCCAAGCAAGAGTACTGGAATGTTCAATAGCTACATGTAAATGCTCTGACCTATTAATAACAAAACAAAAGCCATTATTATTATTACACACACACTAGAAGATCTAAAATTGTTTTTTTTTAGTACCAATTTTGACAGTTATATGGAGCAACTCAAGGTTTCATTTGAGACCCATGGGTACTTTATTTTAACCATTGCAGGAAACAGTCAATCATTACTCAGGAAACTTGGATACATGCATTATCTATGACTCAGTAATTCTACTCCAAAGTATATATATCCTACATGACATGTTCACAGACACCTAGAAAAATATAACAGAATGATCATGGCGTATAATTCATAAAATCCCGAGCTGAAACAACACAAATGATCACTGAAAGTAGAATGGATATAACTGAAAGATACATATCAATATAAATTTAAGAACCTGAATAACTCACAACAAGGATAAATATCCCAAATATATGGGCATTACAGAAAAATCAGAACAAAATATTTTGTCTGCCCTTATATTATGGAAAGTTAAAAACAAAAAGGCAAACATAAACTGTATTTTTAGGGTTCCATATTTAGTTTGTAAATGAAAAAAAAAACAAAAGAACTGATTTCCATGGAAATCAGGAAAGCTGCTTGTTTTATGGGAAAAAGAGGGAGCACCAAGACGCAGGGATTAAAGTGGTTCCTGGTGTGTTGAATATCACATTGTTACAGGGGTGTTCCCTCCATGAAAAATCACTAAATTGTAAATATTGAATTTGTGCACTTTTTATATACATGGTATATGTTAAAAAATGAAGAAAGGATAAAAATGAACTATGCTGCTGCTGCTACGTCGCTTCAGTCGTGTCTGACTCTGTGCGACCCCATAGACGGCAGCCCACCAGGCCCCACCGTCCCTGAGATTCTCTAGGCAAGAACACTGGAGTGGGTTGCCATTTCCTTCTCCAATGCAGGAAAGTGAAAAGTGAAAGTGAAGTCGCTCATTCATGTGCAACTCTTCGCGACCCCATGAACTATACTGTTTTACTAATGTTACTATGACTTAATGTAGCAAGCAATTTCATCTTTTAAGTTAAACTTAATCATATTCCCTGGATTAAAGCAGGCTTTTGAGTGTCAACTTTTCTCACTTCAAGATTGTTTTACTCCCTGGTAAATTTTAGAGATCGCTAACAAACTAATTTAGGGATTGCTAACAACAACAACAAGAAAAAGATGTCCTTTGCATTATAAGGGACTGGAATGCAAAACTAGGAAGTCAAGAAACACCTGGAGTAACAGGCAAATTTGGCGTTGGAATACAGAATGAAGCAGGGCAAAGGACAACAGAGTACCGGCAAGAGAACACACTGGTCATAGCAAACACCCTCTTCCAACAACACAAGAGAAGACTCTACACATGGACATCACCAGATGATCAACACCAAAATCAGACTGATTATATTCTTTGCAGCCAAAGATGTAGAAGCTCTATACAGTCAGCAAAAACAAGACTGGAGCTGACTGTGGCTCAGATCCTGAACTCCTTATTGCCAAAATCAGACTGAAATTGAAGAAAGTAGGGAAAACCACTAGACCATTCAGGTACCACCTAAATCAAATCCGTTATGCTTATACAGTGGAAATGAGAAATAGATTTAAGGGCCTAGGTCTGATAGATAGAGTGCCTGATGAACTATGGACGGAGGTTCATGACATTGTACAGGAGACAGGGATCAAGACCATCCCCATGGAAAAGAAATGCAAAAAAGCAAAATGGCTGTCTGGGGAGGCCTTATAAGTAGCTGTGAAAAGAAGAGAATCAAAAAGCAAAGGAGAAAAGGAAAGATATAAGTATCTGAATACAGAGTTCAAAGAATAGCAAGGAGAGATAAGAAAGCCTTCCTCAACAATCAATGCAAAGAGGAAAACAACAGAATGCGAAAGACTAGAGATCACTTCAAGAAAATTAGAGATACCAACAGAATATATAATGCAAAGATGGGCTTGATAAAGGACAGAAAAGGTATGGACCTAACAGAAGCAGAAGATATTAAGAAGAGGTGGCAAGAATACACAGAAGAACTGTACAAAAAAAGATCTTCACGACCAAGATAATCACGATGGTGTGATCACTCACCTAGAGCCAGACATCTTGGAATGTGAAGCCAAGTGGGCCTTAGAAAGCATCACAATGAACAAAGCTAGTAGAGGTGATGGAATTCCAGTTGAGCTATTTCAAATCCCGAAAGATGATGCTGTGAAAGTGCTGCACTCAATATGCCAACAAATTTGGAAAACTCAGCAGTGGCCACAGGACTGGAAAAGTCAGTTTTCATTCCAATCCCAAAGAAAGGCAATGCTCAAACTACTGCACAATTGCACTCATCTCACACGCTAGTAAAGAAATGCTCAAAATTCTCCAAGCCAGGCTTCAGCAATACATGAGCCGTGAACTTCCAGATATTCAAGCTACTTTTAGAAAAGGCAGAGGAACCAGAGATCAAATGCCAAATCAGCTGGATCATTGAAGAAGCAAGAGAGTTCCAGAAAAACATCTGTTTCTGCTTTGTTGACTATGCCAAAGCCTTTGACTGTGTGGATCACAATAAACTGTGGAAAATTCTGAAAGAGATGGGAATACTAGACCACCTGACCTGCCTCTTGAGAAACCTATATGCAGGTCAGGAGGCAAGAGTTAGAACTGAACATGGAACAACAGACTGGTTCTAAATAGGAAAAGGAGTACTTCAAGGCTGTATATTGTCACCCTGCTTATTTAACTTATATGCAGAATACATCATGAGAAACGCTGGGCTGGAAGAAGCACAAGCTGGAATCAAGATTGCCGGGAGTGGTATCAATAACCTCAGATGCTCAGATGACACCACCCTTATGGCAGAAAGTGAAGAGGAACTAAAAAACCTCTTGATGAAAGTGAAAGAGGAGAGTGAAAAGTTGGCTTAAAGCTCAACATTCAGAAAATGAAGATCATGGCATCTGGTCCCACCACTTCATGGGAAATAGATAGAGAAACAGTGAAAAACAGTGTCAGACTTCATTTTTGGGGGGCTCCAAAGACACAGTAGCTGGTGACTGCAGCCATGAAATTAAAAGACAATTACTACTTGGAAGGAAAGTTATGACCAACCTAGATAGCATATTCAAAAGCACAGACATTACTTTGCCAACAAAGGTCCATCTAGTCAAGGCTATGGTTTTTCCAGTGGTCATGTATGGATGTGAGCATTGGACTATGAAGAAAGCTGAATGCCGAAGTGTTGATGCTTTTGAACTGTGGTGTTGGAGAAGACTCTTGAGAGTCCCTTGGACTATAAGGAGATCCAACCATTCCATTCTAAAGGAGATCAGTCCTTGGTGTTCTTTGGAAGGACTGATGCTAAAGCTGAAACTCCAGTACTTTGGCCACCTCATGCAAAGAGCTGACTCATTGGAAAAGACTCTGATGCTGGGAGGGATTGGGGGCACGAGGAGAAGGGGATTACAGAGGATGAGATGGCTGTATGGCATCACTGACTCGATGGACGTGAGTTTGTGTGAACTCTGGGAGTTGGTGATGGACAGGGAGGCCTGGCGTGCTGCAATTCATGGGTTTCAAAGAGTCAGACACTTCTGAGTGACTGAACTGAACTGAACATACTAAGGTGGGAAATAAGGTGCAACTGCTATTTTATTTGACACTTCATGTCATGATTGAAACAAAGTAATGATTTGTAAATATTTCCTAAGAGAAAACTTTACCACATTTATTAAATTTGTGTCAAATTTGTGTTATGCTCAAACATCACCCTGAAATGGATTGCATATAACATGTCTAATTCTCACATATCAACTGTTTTTCTTTGCAGTTCTTCAAGGTAACATCTAAGAATAGTTTATATTGAAGGACTTCCTAATGAAAATCACAGACAGGGAAGAGATAGGCAATAAACACTCAGGTTAAAGTAGAGGAGAGACAGAGTTAGGGGAGAGCTTTGCCTTTCTTCATGGTCTTGGTAGAAGACTAATGTTTACAGGACATGACTGCAACATAAGCCAATGAGACTAGGCCTGTAAGAAGCTAGGATCAGAGCCTCATTAAAAAAAAAAAAAAATTGTGTTCCCCAAGCATTGCAGAGAAATAGCTGCTATGCTCATTACTAAAAGGCTCTGCCTCTTGAGGTGATGGTAATCAGGGATCTCCAAAACCACCTGAACTTAGACAACCATAGATATCATAGATATCGGTGAACAAAATTACAGCTATCTTTATATGTATATATACACAACTATATATATATAGTAGAAAACTGTAATTCATATATATATAGAAATATATTTTTAAAATTTAGCTATATAGTTATCCTAAGAAATAATCTGAGATATTACTTTGTAATGCACTCATATGGAGAATTCATTTATTAATCCAAAAAATAATTGATTAAGCATATATCATGAATAAGTCCTTTCACTAGGTGCTGTAAATGTAAATTTGAATAATACATGTTCTATGGGAACAATAATCATTGAGCAGAGGAGAGATAAGTAAAATGAATATGGCATGAATAGTTCTTAAAATGTGGTATAGGGACCCCTGAGGTCTACAACACATTTCATGTAATTTGAGATTACATTTATTCCATTAATATTATTATATTTTTCTCTTATTTTCTGATGCTTACCATGAGATATGGTAGAGACTTCTACATATTTCTAGAGACTACATATGCTGTGATGACATTGTTGATTCTGATATCTAGTGAAATATGTATTTGTACATTTTTCTGTTAAAAATTTCAGTTTTAGTTTCTAATAGGATCGATCCTAAAGGAAATCAACTGTGAATATTCATTGGAAGGACTGATGCTGAAACTGAAGCTCCAATACTTTGGCCACCTGATGCCAAGAGCTGACTCATTGGAAAAGATCCTGATGCTGGGAAAGATTGAAGGCAGGAAGAAAAGGGGATGAGAGAGGATGAGATGGTTGGATGGCATTTCTCAATGGACATGAGTTTGAGCAAACCCCAGGAGATGGTAAAGGACAGGGAAGCCTGGCTTGTTGCAGTCCATGGGGCTGCAAAGAGTCGGACATGACTGAGTGACTGAGCAACAGCTAGGGTGATAGCAATAGATAAAATCCACATAAGCAAAGGCTCTTATGGACCCTCAATAATTTTCTGTGTAAAGGGGTCTTGGAATCAAAAAAGTATGAAAGCCATTTGTATACACAGAGCATTAGTTCTATGAAAAAATGACAAGGTGTTTGGGGAAATAAGGAACAATTATTAAGACAATATCAGCATGTCGAGGGATCAGACTGAGAGATTATTACATTAGACTTGGGTTAGCCCCCAAAATGTACTCAGGTTTATTCAACTTTATCTCTCAATGACAAGGAAGCCTATAAACAAGGTAAAGGTCACAAAAGAAAGGAGGGATTTGCACACAATAATAGGATACACCATAATATAATTTTCTTAAATACAAAATTAAATTAAAAATATGGAATAAGCATAAAGAGTTTAAGCTACAAGACCACCCAAGAATTAATGTTTTTCTATACAAAATGCACATAGATAAATGGTTGTCTAATATCTTTCCAACATTTATTATTGTGGCAATTATCTTTATTATAACAACACAGACTCTGATGTGCGTACTTCATAATGCACATTATTAACTGCTATTTCACTGATTCACATTGCTTTTCTTTTCATTGTATATCAGATATCGCAAATGTTCTAAATAGAATTTAGAACTCTTGATTAAAAACATCATATCTTCTTAGAAATTTACAAATGTACTATTTCAGTGATTAAGCATCTCTTAATAGTATGTGTGTGTGTGTATATATATATATATATATTCAGAGAGGGCAATGGCAACCCACTCCAGTACTCTTGCCTGAAGAATCCCATGGATGGAGGAGCCTGGTAGGCTGTGGTCCATGGGGTCGCGAAGAGTCTGACATGATTGAGCGACTTCATTTTCACTTCTCACTTTCACACATTGGAGAAGGAAATGGCAACCCACTCCAGTGTTCTTGCCTGGAGAGTCCCAGGGATGGGGGAGCCTGGTGGGCTGCTGTCTATGGGGTTGCACAGAGTTGGACACGACTGAAGCGACTTAGCAGCAGCAATAGTATATTATATCCAACTGGATGCAGAATTCCAGAGAATAGCAGAAAACCTTCAAAGTGAACAATGCAATGAAATAGAGGAAAACAATAGAATGAGAAAGACTAGAGATTTCTTCAAGAAAACTGGAGAAATCAGGGGACCATTTCATGCATGATGGGCACAATAAAGGACAGAAACAGTAAGCACCTAACAGAAGCAGAAGAGATTAAGAAAAGGAGGCATGAATACACAGAAGAACCATACAAAAAAGGTCTTAATGACCCAGATAACCATGACGGTTGTTATCACTCACCTAAAACTAGGCATTCTGGAGTGTGAAGTCAAGTGGGCCTTAGGATAAATTACTATGAACAAAGCTAGTGGAGGTGATGGAATTCCACCTGAACTATTTCAAATCCTAGAAGATGATGTTATTAAAGTACTGCAGTCAATATGCCAGCAAATTTGGAAAACACAGCAGTGGCCAAAAGACTGGTCAAGGTCAGCTTTTATTCCAATCTCAAAGAAGGGCAATGTCAAAGAATGTTTAAACTACACACAATTGCACTTATTTCATATGCTAGCAAGGTAGCTCAGACAGTATAGAATCTGCCTGCAATGAGTTACACCTGGGTTTGATCCCTGGGTTGGGAAGATCCCCTAGAGAAGAAATAGGCTACCCACTCCAGTATTCTTGGGCTTCCCTGGTGGCTCAGATGGTAAAGAATCCACCTGCAATGCTGGAAACCTGGGCTGGATGCCTGGGTTGGGAAGATCACTCAGAGAAGGGCATGGCAACCCTCTCAGTATACTTGCCTCAAGAATCCTCATGGACAGAGGAGCCTGGAGGGCTACAGCTCATGAAGTCACAAAGTGTTGGACACAACTGAGTGACTAAGCATACACAGCAAGGTAAAACTCAAAATCCTTCAACCTAAGCTTCAGCAGTACATGAATCAAGAACTTCTAATTGTACAAGCTGAGTTTAGAAAAGGCAGAGAAACCAGAGATCAAATTGCCAATATCCAATAGATCATAGAAAAAGCAAAGGAATTCCAAAAAAAAAAAAAAAAACACATCTACTTAGGTCTCCTTGACTATGCTCAAGTCTTTTACTGTGTGGATCACACAAGCTATGGAAAATTCTTAAAGAGATGGGATTACCAGACAACCTTACCTGCTTCCTGAGAAACATGTATGCAGGTCAAGAAGCAAGAGTTATATCCAGACATGGACCAACAGACTGGTTCAAAATTGGAAAAGGAGTACATCAAGGCTGTATATTGTCACCCTGCTTATTTAATTTATATGGAGAGTACATCATGTGAAATGCCAGGCTGGATAACTCACAAGCTGGAATCAAGATTGCTGGGAGAAGCATCAACAACCTCAGATATGCAGATGGTACCATTCTAATGGCAGAAAGAGAAGATCAACTAAAGAGCCTCTTGATAAGGGTGAAAGAAGAGAGTGAAAAAGCTGGCTTTAAAACTCAATGTACAAAGAACTATGATTATGGCATCCAATCCCAACACGTCATGGCAAATAGAAGAGGTAAAAATAGAAACTGTGATAGATTTTATTTTCTTGGGCTCCAAAATTACTGCGGACAGTGTCTGCAGCCATGAAATTAACATATCCTTACCGCTTGAAAGAAAACCTATGAGAAACAGCATATTAAAATGTAGAGACATCACTGCCGACAAAGGTCCATATCATCAAAATTATGGCTCTTCCAGGCATCATATACAGACATGAGAGTTGGACCATAGAGAATATTGATCATTGAAGAGACTATTGAGAGTTTTTTGGCCAGCAAGTAGATCAAATCAGTTAATCCTAAAGGGAATCAATCCTGAATATTCATTGGAAGGACTGATGCTGAAGCTGAAGCTCTAATACTTTGGCTACTTGAAAAGATCCTCAGGCTAGGAAAGATTGAGGGCAGGAGGAGAAGTGATGATAAAGGATGAGATGGTTGGATAGCATCATTGACTCAATGGACATGGTTCGAGCAAACTCTGGGAGATAGTGAAGGACAGGGAAGCCAGGTGAGCTGCAGTCCATGGGGTCACAAAGAGGCAGAAATACTTATCAACTGAATAGCAATAGAAGAGTTCAAAATATTTTCTCTGATATGTTTAATACCCTGTTATTTGAAGGTTTCATACATGATTATAAGTTTTTCAGATCTCAAAGAGCTAAAAATAAGCTTTATTTACCTGAGAATCAATTATTCGTCTGTCTCATATTTGACCACCTTATAAAAGGCACTGACAACACCTCCACATACACAACTACCCAATTACCAACGTAACAAATGAAATATTGATAAAAAGAAAACTACCATCATTAGGTATTATTTAAAGCATTTTAAATGGCACTGGTGATTGATTTTTCTTTACCTAAAGAATAAAATGTTCTTTTTAATTGTCTTCTATGGTTTTTACATGCATTTCCATTAAAGACTATAAATGTATAGGGCTGTCAAGCCCTAATACATTATTTGAATATTAGAGCTGTTATTTTAAACACAAATTAAGCAATTTCCTATATTTTACATGACAGGTTTACAATTGTTCACTGAAGATAATCACACAGGCCCTTTATAATAATTGTCTATGAGTGTGACTCATTATCATATCATTACAGTGTTTATGTCAAATGAACACCAGAACAGTTTAGCATTTTGTTTCTAATGCCAAAAAATTCTATCTTATGAATGAAAATTAGTGAGGCAGGTTGATTTTTCTATATATAATATCTGAGTGAATATTCTCATCTTTAGTCTTGTTCACGTGTTAATTTTGAACTGCCACAAATACTATGTGGACTCAGGAAATTCTGAGGATGAATCATTTCCACGGCCCTATGCAAGGTCACTGAGTGTAATTACTCCTGATATCTTGTCCATCACACTTAGTACTACTTAGGAAATCCCCTTTTCTAGAGGAAAACAATTCTAAAAGCAATATCCTTTATCTTTCATCTCTTAATTTTTCCCACAAATATTTTTTTTAAAACTTCCCTTCCCAGGAATAATAATTTGTGTCACTATCTGAGTAGTATGTATTCTTCCAAAATATAGTTTACACGTTCCAGAAGTATAATTTTGGTATTTCTTAGTGATATTTTTAAGAAACATAAGTCCCACTGTTTGGAATATGCTATCAGTTCAGTTCAGTTCAGTGCAGGAATCCCTTAGAAGAAACGGAGTAGCCATCATGGTCAACAACAGAGTCCAAAATGCAGTACTTGGATGTAATCTCAAAAATGATAGAATGATCTCTGTTCATTTCCAAGGCAAACCATTCAATATCACAGTAATCCAAGCCTATGCCTCAACCAGTAATGCTGAAGAAGCTGAACTTGAATGGCTCTATGAAGACCTACAAGACCTTTTAGAACTAACACCCAAAAAAGATGTCCTTTTCATTATAGGGGACTGGAATGCAAAAGTAGGAAGTCAAGAAACACCTGGAGTAACAGGCAAATTTGGCCTTGGAATACAGAATGAATCAGGGGAAAGACTAACAGAGTTTTGCCAAGAAAATGTACTGGTCATAGCAAACACCCTCTTCCAACAACACAAGAGAAGACTCTACAAATGGACATCACTAGATGATCAACACCAAAATCAGACTGATTATATTCTTTGCAGCCAAAGATGGAGAAGCTCTATACAGTCAACAAAAACAAAACCAGGAGCTGACTCTGGCTCAGATCATGAGCTCCTTATTGGCAAATTCAGACTGAAATTGAAGAAAGTAGGGAAAACCACTAGACCATTCAGGTATGACCTAAATCAAATCCCTTATGATTATACAGTGGAAGTGAGAAATAGATTTAAGGGACTAGATCTGATAGAGTGCCTGATGAACTATGGATGAAGGTTTGTGACATTGTACAGGAGACAGGGATCAAGACCATCCCCATGGAAAAGAAATGCAAAAAAGCAAAATGGCTGTCTGGGGAGGCCTTACAAATAGCTGTGAAAAGAAGAGAAGTGAAAAGCAAAGGAGAAAAGGAAAGATATAAGCATCTGAATGCAGAGTTCCAAAGAATAGCAAGAAGAGACAAAAAAGCCTTCCTCAGCAATCAATGCAAAGAAATAGAGGAAAACAACAGAATGGGAAAGACTAGAGATCTCTTCAAGAAAATTAGAGATACCAAGGGAACATTTTATGCAGAGATGGGCTTGAAAAAGGACAGAAATGGTATGGACCTAACAGAAGCAGAAGATATTAAGAAGAGGTGGCAAGAATACACAGAAGAACTGTACAAAAAAGATCTTCATGACCAAGATAATCATGATGGTGTGATCACTCACCTAGAGCCAGACATCCTGGAATGTGAAGTCAAGTGGGCCTTAGAAAGCATCACTACGAACAAAGCTAGTAGAGGTGATGGAATTCCAGTTGAGCTATTTCAAATCCTGAAAGATGATGCTGTGAAAGTGCTGCACTCAATATGCCAGCAAATTTGGAAAACTCAGCAGTGGCCACAGGACTGGAAAAGGTCAGTTTTCATTTCAATCCCAAAGAAAGGCAATGCTCAAACTACTGCACAATTGCACTCATCTCACATGCTACTAAAGTGATGCTCAAAATACTCGAGGCCAGGCTTCTGCAATACGTTAGCCGTGAACTTCCAGATGTTCAAGCTGCTTTTAGAAAAGGCAGAGGAACCAGAGATCAAATTGCCAACATCTGCTGGAACATCGAAGAAGCAAGAGAGTTCCAGAAAAACATCTATTTCTGCTTTATTGACTATGCCAAAGCCTTTGACTGTGTGGATCACAATAAACTCTGGAAAATTCTGAAAGAGATGGGAATACCAGACCACCTGACCTGCCTCTTGAAAAACCTATATGCAGGTCAGGAAGCAACAAGTAGAAGTGGACATGGAACAACAGACTGGTTCCAAATAGGAAAAAGGAGTACATCAAGGCTGTATATTGTCACCCTGCTTATTTAACTTATATGTAGAGTACATCATGAGAAACGCTGGGCTGGAAGAAGCACGAGCTGGAATCAAGATTGCCAGGAAAAATATCAATAACCTCAAATATCCAGATGACACCACTCTTATGGCAAAAAATGAAGAGGAACTAAAAAGCCTCTTGATGAAAGTGAAAGTGGAGAGTGAAAAAGTTGGCTTAAAGCTCAACATTCAGAAAACGAAGATCATGGCATCCAATCCCATCACTTCATGGGAAATGGAGAATCGGTGGAAACAGTGTCAGACTTCATTTTTGGGGGGCTCCAAAGACACAGTAGATGGTGACTGCAGCCATGAAATTAAAAGACGCTTACTCCTTGGAAGGAAAGTTATGATCAGCCTAGATAGAATATTGAAAAGCAGAGACATTACTTTGCCAACAATGGTCCATCTAGTCAAGGCTATGTTTTTTCCAGTGGCCATGTATGGATGTAAAAGTTGGACTGTGAAGAAAGCTGAGCGCTGAAGAATTGATGCTTCTGAACTGTGGTGTTGGAGAAGACTCTTGAGAGTCCCTTGCATTCCAAGGAGATCCAACCTGTCAATTCTGAAGGAGATCAGCCCTGGGATTTCTTTGCAAGGAATGATGCTGAATCTGACACTCCAGTACTTTGGCCACCTCATGTGAGGGGTTGACTCATTGGAAAAGACCCTGATGCTGGGAGGAATTAGGGGCAGGAGGAGAAGGGGACAACAGAGGATAAGATGGCTGGATGGCATTGCTGACTCGATAGACATGAGTCTGAGTGAACTCTGGGAGTTGGTCTTGGACAGGGAGGCCTGAACCCATGTGATTCATGGGGTCGCAAAGAGTCAGACACAACTGAGTGACTGAACTGAACTGAACTGAATGGAACAAGCAACTGTGTATCAATAAAATGGACATAGAGATGGTCAAAAAACATGAAAATATGCTCAATATTACTATTAGAGAAATGCAAATCAAAACTACTTTGAGGTATCACCACACACGGGTCAGAATGACCATCATCCAGAAATTTACAAGCAATAAATGCTGGAGATGGTGTGGAGAAAAAGGAACTTTCTTACACTGTTGGTAGGAATTTAAATTAGTTTAGCTATTATGGAGAACAGTATGGAGGTTCTTTTAAAGACTAAAAACAGAACTACCCTGTGACCCAGCAATCCCACTTCTAGGCATTTACCAGAGAATACCATAATTCAAAAAGATACATGCATCCCAATATTCACTGCAGCATTATTTACAAGAGCCAGGACATGGAAGCAACCTAAATTTCCCTCAACAGAGGAATGGATAAAGAAGATGCAGTACAGATATACAATGGAATGTTACTCAGGTATATAAAAGAACAAAATTGGGTCCTTTGCAGCTATATAGATGGACCTAGAGACTATCATACAGAGTGAAGTAAGTCAGAAAGAGAAAAACAAATATCATATATTAACACGTATCTGTAAAGTATAAAAAAATGGTATCAGATCAGATCAGATCAGTCACTCAGTCATGTCCGACTCTTTGCGACCCCATGAATTGCAGCACACCAGGCCTCCCTGTCCATCACCAACTCCCGGAGTTCACTGAGACTCACGTCCATCGAGTCAGTGATGCCATCCAGCCATCTCATCCTCTGTCATCCCCTTTTCCTCCTACCCCCAGTGCCTCCCAGCATCAGGGTCTTTTCCAGTGAATCAACTCTTCGCATGAGGTGGCCAAAGTACTGGAGTTTCAGTTTTAGCATCATTCCTTCCAAAGACTTCCCAGGGTTGATCTCCTTCAGAATGGACTGGTTGGATCTCCTTGCAGTCCAAGGGACTCTCAAGAGTCTTCTCCAACACCACAGTTCAAATTGATCTCTTTTGCAAAGCAGAAATAGAGACACAGACATAGAGAACATACGTATGGATATCAAGGGGAAAAGGGAGAGGTGCAGTGAACTGGGAGGTGTGGAGCGACATGTATGAACTATGTATGAAATAGGTAACGAATGAGAACCTCCTGCATAGTTCAGGGAACTCTATTTGTTGCTCTGTGGCGACCTAAATGGGAAGGAAATCCAAAAAAGAGGAGATACATCTGTATGTACGAGCAGAAATTGACACAGCAGTGTAAAGCAACTATATTCTAATTAAATAATAAGTAAATTTTAAAAAGATAAAAAGCAAGTTCTCAGGCATCCATACCTACCTTAATTTTATGATTCAATGACTATGAGGTGGGTTTATTTTTGTTGATTTGTACACCAAAATTTGAGAATCATTTTTACATTTTATAGAACAAGTTTTCTCAAGCTGAGCACTTTTGATGCTTTGGTCCAGATTACTGTTTGTTATGAGGAACTGGCCTAAGTGTCATGTTTTGTAGGATGTTTAGCAGCATCACTGAACTCCACCTCCTAAATGTTAGTGGCAACCTCCCATCTCTGCCCCACTCCAACCCCCCTCTACCCCACCACCTCCCCACTCCCACTAGTTATAACAGCTAAAAATCTCTCTACACTTTGCCAAAAACATCCATTATTCCATGGGGTGGAATTACTTCCAGTATAGAATTTCAAAAATATCAGAACTTTTAAGACAGAATGCATTATTATAGACAAAATAAGGAACATAATCTCAAAGATGAACAATAAAAAGATAAAATGACAAATAAAGTAATCCTAAGAGTGCAGTACATTGGGGAGAGGTGGAGTGATAGCTCCACTAGAACAAGATGACAAACATGAATCTTTTCACAGAGACAAGTATTTAGACATGAAAAGGTGTCTGCAACCCCACAGAACATTAATGAGCTCAGAGGAATCACAACCGGGGTCAAGAATATAAAACTGTTTGCTAGTCTCAGACTTCATAGAATGCCTGCTATGCTCTGCCTTTTCCTTCTGGCAAAGCCCAGCTTGATTTAACTAGGGTAGTACTTTCCCCATATCAGCACACTTTCACATTTTCTTTATCTTCCTTTCTCCCTCCCCTCCTTCCCACTCTGCTTCCTTGCTTCCCTCCCACCTCTGCATTGGCTGGCAGAAAAGGAAAAAAATAAAAAATCTTCTCCTATAGTGAAAACTGTAGGATATGAAATTAACAAGTGGCTGGCACTCTTCTCTGTCATAGTCAGGAAAAAGCCATTCTCCAATGAAAGAGAATAAAGCTCACAAGAATATAAGAGAAAACAATATAGGATTTAGAGAGGCAGAGAGCCAGCATATTATTAAAGTCTTGGCACCAGTTGATTCCAAGGTTAAGCTATAAAACTGAGATTTTGGTCTATATCATCACTTGTAGTCTATGACACAATTATTCCAGCTTTTCAATCTAATTCAATATACAATGACTCCAATAAAGAAAAGATGAAACATAGCACTTCTGAAGACAAAGTGTACACTGTATAACAAGTATTATACAATGTTTGGTTTTTAAGAGCAGATGCTATATCTTATTTAAAAAGAAAACAAGAAAAGTTCCCTACAATAGAATCTGGTACTCATGTAGGTAGAAAGGAGTGAGTTTTGATACTTACTGACTTATTGTTTAGCAATTTAAAAACATGACTTTGGAAATAATGCCTTCCTGAGCACAGAACTGACAAATACTGGAGTATGCAGAATACATTCCTTCCTTCTTCAAATTTGTAATTATAATGTGGGAAAGATAGTCTAAGAGGACTGGATATTAATTACTACAAGAGAGCAGAATAATTGGTCCTTAGCAAGAGATACATTTACACATCTTAGTCTTTCTAATTTGACAGAGCATACTTTAAATAGGGTGAAATATGTATCAAAAGTTATTGATTAATAGCTTGGCAAATGCCCAAGTGTAAGTCTCTAGCTATTTAACGTCCTGTCTTACAATTTTATTTTTTAGTGTCTATCTATGACTTTTAAAAATAAATATGCAGAGGGTGCATTAATTCATATCTATGGGGATATGAATTTGAAGAGATAATGACAATAAAAATAGTTTAAGAAGCTAGAAAAAAGAATGCAATGAGAACTTTACATTTTCTTCATTTGGGCCAAGAAGCCAGACACAGGAATGCTGAATGGCAAATTCTAGTTCTATAAATTGGAGCATGTATAAACAAGATTTAAGGGTTTACTTAACCAGAAACAATGTATTTCAGTAGCTTAATAAGAATATGAAAATGTTAATGAAATTTTCAGTTTCATTAATCAATGTATAGCCAAAGGCAATGAAAGTTCTTTCCACACCTCATTAATCAGATCACATCAAGAGTTTTATAAATGGTTCTAGCTCACAATGCAAAAACAACATTAATAAGCTAGAACTCATCTAGAACACTACTATAAACAAGATCACAAACTGTTCTGAAGCCATTTTACATTAAAGATGGTTGAAAGTTGGGACCAAAAAGTACACATTTGGGTGTTGTCAGCTTTTAAATAATTCATAAAATAATTCACCCACTTGTATTGATTTAACCTAGAGATATATGGAAGAAATTTTAGTACACAGTCATGTCTGATTCTATGCGACCCCATGGATGGAGGAGCATGGTAGGCTACAGTCCATGGGGTTGTAAAAAGTCGGACATGACTGAGTGACTTCACTTTTCACTTTTAGTACATAGAGAGGAATATGAAAAGAATACACAATAAGTATACTGTAACTGCTTTTTCCCTGCAGTTTGGCTATGGAGGGAGTTTTTTCTACCTGTGAAAACTTACCTGGAAACAACTAAGAAAACAAATATAGTTGTTTTATATAAAGGAAAAGTAAAAGAGTTGCCTGTATCCACCTAATTCAATGCAGCATTGTATGTATATATATACACAATATGTATATTTTTTGCTATTTATACTACATAATATGTATTTGCCAGTAAGATGTGTGTGTGTGTGTGTGTGTATACTAACATAGGGGATTCCCTGGTAGCTCAGCTGGTAAAGTATCCACCTGCAATGCAGGAGACCTGGGTTCAATCCCTGGGTTGGGAAGATCCCCTCGAGAAGGCAATGGCTACCCACTCCAGTATTCTGGCCTGGAGAATTCCATGGACTATGCAGTCCATGGGGTTGTAAAGAGTCGGAAACACTGAGTGACTTTCACTTTCACACTATACTAACATAATAAACCTATTTTTATGTACTCAATGAGGCAATATCTGTTTATTCCCTTAGTACTGTTGAAATTGTTTTTACATCATGCACACTCTTAAAATTATACCAGTTTAGATGATAAAGAATATGGTCATTTACAATGGGAAGCTAATTATCTCATATTAGTCTCTTCTCATTTGTGATTTGTTATGTTCTAGGGTACATGCTAGGAGTCGGACACGACTGAGCGACTTCACTTTCACTTTTCACTTTCATGCATTGGAGAAGGAAATGGCAACCCACTCCAGTGTTCTTGCCTGGAGAATTCCAGGGACCAGGGAGCCTGCTGGGCTGCCATCTCTGGGGTCGCACAGGGTTGGACATGACTGAAGCGACTCAGCTGCAGCAGCAGAAGCAGCAGCAGGGTACATGAAATTATCATATGAAACTTCATGGTTCTGCAGGGTACTAATGCCTTACAGAATAATTTCAAAAAAATCACGATGAAAATAATATAATACATCTCTTTACCACAAATTTCATGAGTTATTCCCAAGGGGGGGAAAAAAGTGTTACTTAATCAATTGTTAAATCATAATATCAAGAATCTTACTCTCCCAAATAGGAAAATATAAGTGGGGAGATTTTTATAAGCATCACTCTTAGCTCAGGCAGTAAAGAATCTGCCTGCAATGCAGGATACCCAGGTTCAATTTCTGGGTTGGGAAGATCCCCTGGAGAAGGAAAAGGCAACCCACTCCAGTATGCTCACCTGGAGAATCCCATGGACAGAGGAGCCTGGAAGACTACAGTCCATGAGGTTGCAAGAGTCGGACACTACTTAGTGACTAAATCACCACCACCATGGGTAACATGAAATATGATGGTGAATCCATAGAATTCTGTTATGTTTCAGGCAAATCTTAAATACCTGTATTTCTCAGGATTAAAAAAAAAAAAATTAAAGGAGTTCTCTCGGTGCCTAATCATTAGGGGTTGATTTGATAAGTTCAATGAATCACTCATTTCAAATACAAGACTGCAGTTCATCAAAATACACCAGTATTGCAAAATATATGCAATCTGTGATCTCATTTTCTTCCTTTTTTTTCTCTGTTGTAGGACCTCGATGAATATAAAATCCTTATATTCATATTTAATTCTTTTTATTACAAGTATTTTAATAGTAATTTTGATTAGTCAAATAGTGAAGAGTTTTTTTTTTAATTAATCAATTTTTAAAAATGGAGGATAATTACTTTACAATATTGTGGTGGTTTTTGCCATACATCAACATGAATCAGCCGCAGGTGCACATCTGTCTCCCTATCCTGAATCCCCCTCCTACCTCCCTCCCCACCACATTCCTCTGTGTTGTCCTAGAGTACCAGCTTTGAGTGCCTTGCTTCATGTATAGAACTTGCACTGGTCATCTGTTTTACATATGGTAATATACATGTTTCAATGCTATTCTCTCAAATCATCCCACCCTTGCTTGCCTTCTCCCACATAGTCCAAAAGTCTTTTCTTCACATCTGTGTCTCTTTTGCTGCCTTGCATATAGTATCATTGTTATTGTCTTTCTAAATTCCATATTTATGCATTAATATACTATGTTGGTATTTTTCTCTTTCTGACTTATTTCACTCTGTATAATAGGCTCCGGAAATATACCATGTTTGTGGATTGGAAGTATCAATAAAGTGAAAATGAGTATCCTACCCAAAGCAATCTATATATTCAACAGAATCCCTATCAAGCTACCAATGGTATTTTTCACAGAACTAGAACAAATAATTCCATAATTTGCATGGAAACACAAAAAAACTTGAATAGCCAAAGCAATCTTGAGAAAGAAGAATGGAACTGGAGGAACCAACCTTCCTGACCTTAGACTATACTATGAAGCCACAGTCATCAAGAGAGTATGGTTCAGGAACAAAGACAGAAATATAGGTCAATGGAACAAAACAGCCCAGAGATAGATAAATCCATGCACCTATGGACACCTTATCTTTGACAAAGGAGGCAAGAATATACAATGGAGAAAAGACAACCTCTTTAACAAGTGGTGCTGGGAAAACTGGTCAATCACATGTAAAAGAATGAAACTAGAACACTTTCTAACACCATAAACAAAAAAAAAATAGACTCAAAATGGATTAAAGATCTAAATATAAGACCAGTAACATTAAAACTCTTAGAGGAAATCATAGGCAGAGGACTCTCTGACATAAATCACAGCAAGATCCTCTATGATCCACCTCCCAGAGTAACAGAAATAAAAACAATGAACAAACGGGACCTAACTAAACTTGAAAGCTCTTGTACAACAAAGGAAACTGTAAGCAAGGTTAAAAGGCAGCCTTCATAATGGGAGAAAATAATAGCAAATGAAACAACTGACAAAGAATTAATCTGCAAAATATATAAGCAGCTCATGCACCTCAATACCAAAAAAATTAAAAACCCAATCAAAAGTGGGCCAAAAAACTAAACAGACATTTCTACAAAGAAGACATACAGATGGCTAACAAACACACGAAAAGATGCTCAACATCACTCATTATTAGAGAAATGCAAATCAAAACCAAAATGAGGTATCATCTCACACTAGTCAGAATGGCTCCCATCAAAAAGTCTACAAACAGTAAATCCTGAAGAGGGTATGGAGAAAAGGGAACGCTCTTATACTGTGGGTGGGAATGCAAACTGGTACAGTCACTATGGAATCCAGTGTGGAGATTCCTTAAAGACCTGGGAATAGAACTGCCATATGACCCAGCCATCCCACTGCTGGGCATACAACCAAGGAAACCAGAATTGAAAGAGACACATGTACCCCAATGTTCATTGCAGCACTGTTTACAATAGCTAGAACATGGAAGCAACCTAGATGTCCACTGGCAGATAAATGGATAAGGAAGTGATATATATACACAATGAAATATTACTCAGCTATAAAATAGAACACATTTGAGTCAGTTCTAATGAGGTGGATGAAAATGGAGCCTATTATACAGAGTGAAGTAAGTCAGAAAGAGAAATACCAATACAGTATATTAACACAAATATATATGGTATTTAGAAAGACAGTAACAACTAATCTATATGCAAGGCAGCAAAAGAGTTTTTGCTTTAACAATGCACACTGAGATATCATGGGCTTCCCTTATTGCTCAGACAGAATCTGCCTACAATGCAGGAAACCTGGGTTTGATCCTTAGTACTTTGGTATAAAATCAAGTTCTTATATTTTTACAGGTCTTTTCTTCCATTTTTAAAGGCCACCCTAATTCTATACCTCTCTAGTGATTTTGGTGGCTCAGACAGTAAAGCGTCTGCCTACAATGAGGGAGACCTGGGTTTGATCCCTGGGTTGGGAAGATCCCCTGGAAAAGGAAATGGCAACCCACTCCAGGACTATTGTCTGGAAAATCCCATAGACGGAGGAGCCTGCATGGGGTTGCAAAGAGTCGGACACGACTGAGCGACTTCACTTTCTTTCTTTCCTGTTATCTATAGTATCTATGTAATGTATGAATTTACCCTATATAAAATAATTTTAAAATACATTATGAAAAAATTGGCTTCATCTACAGTATGTATGAGAGTAAGTCACTGTTATACTGTAACAAATTAGTATGATGTGAAATAGCGTTTCATGAGAATGTGTTTGTCAAACTAAGAAAAGCATTCATTATATATTTTCCATTTTATTAAATAACTCTAGGTGCTTTAAATGTATCGAGTCGCATAATTTTCACAACCATTTCATGAGATTTGTACTATTATTTATATTTTATAAGTGAGCAATTTGTTTTATATTGACTAAAGTAATGTATTATAATTTAGATTTGAATGGGATTAGAAGGTTAATAGTATCAGCCAAGTCAGAAAATAAATACATCAAGCAAGTCCAACTTGCCCCTTTACTTGAATATATATCAGGATAATATCAAAGGTAACATATTTTATATGAATTAATTCTACTGATTTTTTTCCAGTTGCTTATTTCAACTACACTCTTTCATTTTCTGAATGTCTTAAAAGACTGTATCTTTTCACAACAATAGTATTTATAATATTAATAAAATTAATAAATACTTAAATTATCTTACTAAAATATGTAAGAAAACATAAAGTGTTATAAAGCATTTACTTTTTAAAATAGTTGGTCTTCACTTTGTTTTTCCTCAAATTCTAGGAAATGGATAAATTCTAGGAAATGGACCATAGAATCTACCGAAAATATGTCACTATGACAAAGTCCATAGACTCCATAAGTCAGACTCATTTGATTTGCATAACAATATTAATTTGTGTGAGTTTCAAACAGATAGGCTTTGTGATTTCTTTCTACAGTGTTTTTGGCTGGACTGAAAATAGAAACAGCCTCTCTCCTTGTCTTGTAATTCAATGCACTCACCAGAATGATTATGCCAGTGTACTATACCTTCTTACCATGGGACATGAAAAGAGACTCTAAAAAGAAATAAGCTAAAGAGCACATATTTCTGGACATTAGAAAGAGAAAAGGGCGGGGGTAGGTTCTGTCCTAGATGCTGCAGGTCCTCCCCAAGGAAGCAATAGGCTATAGAGCTGAGGGAGGGCAGTGAGCTGCTTCTAGGAAAGGAGACCCAGCTTTTAGAGAATGTTGGCTTTCTCATTGACATTTCCTAAGCTCCAACTGTAGAATGGGAAGACCTAATACACAGAAGTGTAAAGAGCCAGGCAGGATGGAACACATTACTTTTCAACAGCACAGTCTAGGCAGGCAAAGTTGAGTGAGAGCAAAAGAGAAAAACAAGCAACTAAATTTGAGTTACGGCCAGCTTGGAAGGAAAGTTTCCTGAAGGCAAAATCAAGGTAATTTACTATAATGAAGAAATAAAGGATATCCTTAGCTGAATCAGACTGAAATGAATGTCCTCCACAACTCTGAGGAACACATATATCTAGGCTATCTCAGAGAAAAAGTTTTACTGCATTGTTAAATGGGGATAGAAATTGGAATTAAAATGGCAACACATTTAGTGACTAGATTTTCTCTCCTTGTGCCTTACTCATTTTGTTTCATTCTCCTTTTACCAAGAATCTTTTTCTCTTTTCTCAAGGCTTCTTTTTTCTTCGGATCCATTATCTCTGCTCACATCACTTCCAGAATTTTTTCTAAGAAAAGAAAACTTCATACTTTTGTTCCTTAGTATAACTCACAAGATTCCTGTAGTTCTCAATTCAAATTGCTTAAAAATAGATTTTGCTTGATTCAGCTAATCTTCTTAAAAATCACATCCCTATGATTCTTGATCACTAAACAATACATGAATTGGCTGGTAATGTGGTGTGTGCCCAACCCTCATCAATTTGCACTGGTAGAAGACAGAAGTAAAGAATTTACATGGTTAAAACACACATTCATTCAAGCAAGCAAGCAACTAAGCAAATAATCAATCCTTGAACATGTATTATGAATTAGTCATGTTCTATGCACAGTCAATAAAACAGTTAGCAAAACAGATAAAACTTCCTGTGCTCACAAAACTTTTATGGGAAACAAAATATAACCATATTTAATAAGTTAAATACATTGACTATTACATGGTATGAGCTGCAGAGAAAAATAAAGCACTGACAGGTAATAAAGAAGAGGTATTATGGTTTTACATAAAGTGGACAAGGAGATATCTATTGAAAAGGTAACATGTGAGTTAATACTTGAAGTGAGTAAACAAGCCATAAAAACATCAGGTCAAATATTTCCAAGAAGAGGAAATAGTAAGCATATAAGAACTCAGATGAAGTATTCTTGAAAATGTTCAAGGAATAGGAATACCATTGTGTCTGGAATAAAATGATTTTGAGAATTTTAATCATCAAAGTCATATAAGCAAGACACTGGCGGTTTTTGATCTAAGAAATAACATGTTTTTTTTTTTAAACAGGTTTTTATCCTAGATACTGTGTTGTGAGCAAAATGTAGCAGTTTGAAGCAAAGCAGAAAGATGAATTAAGAATTTTTGCTGCTGCTGTTTTGCAATAATTTAATTGAGAGATGACAATGATGAGGACCAGACGGAAACAAGGACAAACATGTTTTACAGATAGAAAATTTGCATAGAACTGATAAGACTTTCTAATGGATAGTACATGATGTATGGATGAAAAAGTGAGTAGCCAAGGATTTCCCCAAGAGGGGGTTTGACCTATGCATTAGGTAAGAGAGAGTAGCCAAAAATGAGGTAGAAAAAAAATGAGAAAGCAGCTTTAAAGGAAAAATCACTAGAAGCTCAGTTTTGGTCAGACTTTGCTTCAGATATCCAAGCAGGGATGTCTAACAGGTGATGGGATATAGACTTCAAGTAATAGGTCTGAGCAGAAAAATAAAAATATACTGTAATGATTACTGTGTAGATTGGTTTTAAAATTACGTGACTGAAAGAGAGCATCAAAAAAGGCATACAGAGTAAAGAAAAAGTGTCCACGGACTACATTCTGGAGCTTTCTGAGCAGAGAGGATAGGATGGTGAAGTCCCATTTAGGAAATAATGAGGACATGGTGATGTCACATGGGTACATAATGCATGACATTAGAGAAATATTCTATTGACCATCTTTTTCTATTTTTAAGGATTTTGCATAAATCCTTTCTGGACCACCACTTACCTCAATAAAATAATCTGGGAATAGAGTTTATTAATAATTAATCTAATATATCTGCACAGTGTCTTATTCAGCTAACATGTAATGTTTCATTATATATTTACCCAAATGACTCATCTCCAGCCATCATTTATCTGACTCTTATTAATACCTATTGGAATTTCATCTACCAGTTCTCATTCTTCCTGAAAGGTTATTGACAAGTCACCTCTCTGAATCTGTTTTATCTTTCATCCCCGCTGTACTCATCATTACTACAACAACCTTTCTAATTATCCTCAATTGTTTCATGAGCAGGACTTGCTGATTTGCCCTTATCTTCATGACAAGTAATCCATTCAAATAACTACACTTCTCTATCATCTTTTTTTTTTAAATCACTGTCCCCCTTTCTCCTTTTACATCCTCAAGAAATGGGGAATCAGTCATGATTTCCTGAGAAACTTCCTTCCTTCTCTGTTTGCTTCTATTTCTTCCCTTCTAATAGATTCCTCCACACTCCCTTCTCATATCTTCATTCCTGTTGATCTGAACTTGCCAGTCACTTGTGAAAGCAGCTGAATAAACTGCTCACCTGCAGGTCATATGTTACACCATGTTGCTTTAATTCTATTCCAATCTCTATCCCCTCTCAAAACAGAAAATGTTCCCAATAGTAGTTCCATTTGCTACAACTTCTTCAGGATGTAACTTCCATTAGCTCACAATGTGTATAAGTCTTGACTTTCATACATGAATTCCCTCAGTGTTATTTTAATTTCTGAAATACTTGGGGTATTTTGAAAGGTAAATAAAGAAATCTTATAAATCAGAGAAAATCCATGTCCTAAATTGCCGGGGTCCAGCCCCAGCTGATCCAGGGTATTTGAAGGAGAGACGGCATAGGCGACCTATTTATGTAAATATTCATCAAAGATATAATGAGTAATAGAATGAGGATAGCTCAGTCAGGAAATTCAGTGGAGAAAAGAGGCTGAAATAATTCAGCCAGAAGGTGAGAGAAAGAACGATATGGGGAGACCAAGTTTCAGTGTACAAGGCCCGCACTTTATTTTCCAAAGTAGTTTTTATACCTTAAGTTATGCATAGAGGATAATGGGGGAAGGGGTAGAGTCATGCAGTAAGCCAGGCTTTCTTCCTGCAAACTTATCTGATGCAAAAGTTTAGGTGATTTGCATCATCTTCTGGCCCAGAGGCCTGTTAACATTTTAAGACCCTTTCTTCAGAAAACTTATTTTTCTGTAAAGGTGATTAGTCAAGCACCACCCTCCAAAAGCATTAGAGTTGCATTCCTAGAGGGCAAAGGTCTGGTGGGCTATAACAAGAAAAAGAATTAACTCAAGGGTCCAAGGTTACAATCATTAAAGCTACTATTTACACCAATTATATTAATCAATACACTGCCAGGGACACAGCAGGTAAGGGATATGGAGACTTAGCAGCAAACATTGGCCCAAAAAGTGAAAAACCCTTCACCAATACAATTTCTAATCAATCTTTTAACTGCTCAATGGACTCTGTATTTAGACAGTTTAGAACATCTCATGCCTCTCACAGTTGGGAGGCTCTGAGCAATCACATGTGGCTGGAAAAACCTATTCAGGCAGGCTAGAGGACTTCCAAAGGAGTTTGTAGGTTGAAACACTATCACACCCAGGAACTTTACTAACTGGAGCTATAAGTTAACTCTTTTTTCAGAGAGAGGTAGTGGGGGACAGCTCCCCCCGTAAAGTCAGAGGTGTAGGTGAGAGCACAAAGTAGAAAGTAGGCAGACTCTGGTTTTGGGGGTAGATACTCGAGAATTTCCAGGGGGACTCCTGAGGCTCGATCCCGCCTTTGCGTATGCCGAGCCTCCTTCCTCATGACCTTTCACGGACGGAGTTCCTCACGCTGGCTCCCGGCAGTGATAGAATTCCAGCTGAGCTATTCCAGATCCTGAAAGATGATGCTGTGGAAAGTGCTACACTCAATATGCAATATGCACTCAATATTCAAAATGCCGGCTCCCGGCACTTAATCTTTGTCATAGACAGATTTTAATTTGCATGGTTTTAGATAATGCTTTCAGTTCAGTTCAGTCGCTCAGTCCTGTCTGACTCTTTGCGACCCCATGAATCGCAGCATGCCAGGCCTCCCTGTCCATCACCAACTCCCGGAGTTCACCCAAACTCATGTCCATCGAGTCAGTGATGCCATCCAGCCATCCTCTGTCGTCCCCTTCTCCTCCTGTCCCCAATCTCTCTCAGCATCAGAGTCTTTTCCAATGAGTCAACTCTTCACATGAGGTGGCCAAAGTACTGGAGTTTCAGCTTTAGCATCATTCCTTCCAAAGAACATCCAGGACTGATCTCCTTTAGAATGGACTGGTTGGATCTCCTTGCAGTCCAAGGGACTCTCAAGAGTCTTCTGCAACACCACAGTTCAAAAGCATCAAGTCTTCGGTGCTCAGCTTTCTTCACAGTCCAACTCTCACATCCATACATGACCACTGGAAAAACCATAGCCTTGACTAGACAGATCTTTGTTGGCAAAGTAATGTCTCTGCTTTTGAATATGCTATCTAGGTTGCTCATAACTTTCCTTCCAAGGAGTAAGTGTCTTTTAATTTCATGGCTACAATCACCATCTGCAGTGATTTTGGACCCCCAAAAAATAAAGTTTGACACTGTTTCCACTGTTTCCCCATCTATTTCCCATGAAGTGATGGGACAAGATGCCATGATCTTAGTTTTCTGAACGTTGAGCTTTAAGCCTGGTTCCATCTAATTACTTAATATTTCCATCATAGACTACAGAATGTCAACATAAATATTTCCTGAATATTTTTCCAGGAAGCAGAGCATATTATATGCTAGAATACAGAAATTAACATTTGTGATAATGGCTTTAATAATATACTAAACCCTTCAGATTTTTTTTTCACAAAGATTGTTTTTGCATCTGCTTTGCTAAATATTGAATTATAAAGGGAAATTTCAAAGCCGGATTTTCCAGGTTGTGCTTTTGAGACAATAGTTTTGCAAAATACTCTTGCAGTTATTGTGGGCAGATTACATGGTCAAATAAGCTTGAGAAACACATTGTCTTTTCAGAAAATGAAATTGTCCATTGTACATCACAACTTAAGGACTGTCAAGGGTTATGCTAGAGAAACCTAGTTAACAAGGTTTAGCTAATGTTCCAAGCCTATATGACTACAGAAAGCAATTTAAAATAAATCATTACCAGCATCCTCTAGGACCTGCAGGGCCATTTACTTTTACTAGTTAAAGTAAAGTAGCAAATAGCTATCTAAACTGTGCTTTACTCATATGATTTTTGTGAATTTTGAAATATGATAGCACCATGACTGGCACATTCTATGTATCCAACACAGTTTAGTCATTGATATCATTCTCTGAGGTAAAAAATGCCTTTTGGAATCTTTAAAACTAGAAAATCATCTAAATGAGAAAAAATCTCAGTTCTGATTTTAATTCTTATACATTAAAATAATATTTTCACTTATTTGGGCTTCCCTGGTGGCTTAAATGGTAAAGAATCTGCTTGCAATGTGGGAGACCTCAGTTCAATCCCTGGGAAAAGGGAACAGTTATCTACTTCAGTATT
Source organism: Bos indicus x Bos taurus (assembly GCF_003369695.1). NCBI lineage: Eukaryota > Metazoa > Chordata > Mammalia > Artiodactyla > Bovidae > Bos > Bos indicus x Bos taurus. The sequence goes on from NC_040101.1 coordinate 47,393,575, forward strand.
CTAGCCGAGAGAATTCCATGGATAGAGGAGTCTGGCAGGCTACAGTCCAAGGGGTTGCAAAGAGTCGGACATGACTGAGCAACTTTGCGTCACTCACTCACTCACATTATATACTTTATAAGAATAACAGCACATATTCTATTAACTGGCCACTTAGTGATTAACAAACAAATGAACAGTGTAAATGTAAATTACATCAAATTCATTATTATTGCTGAGAAGTTAGCTTTGAATTCAGACATTCAGATTTTACTGGTTTTCACTAAAAAGTGCCAAGTATGAGTATATAAAGTCACAATATTTCAACAGCCAATTTCTTTAGTAAACTTGTTTTAATAAATCATAATAATTAATAATATAATTTTAAAATTAAAGTACTTGCCTGCATACATCAGGATAAACTATCCATGCCCTCAGGAAACATACAAAAGTGCTAGGTGTGTGTGTGTTGGGGGGTGGAGTCCAACGTATAAATAGATTATCATTGAATTTCAGATGTGCAAGAATAAATGTATAATTTCCCACAGGAGAAAATACATGAGAAAGATGCTAAAGTATGAATTATTTAGGTGGATAAGAAGATAAAGACTGTCCAGACAAAGGAAACAGCATTTGAAAAGTTACAGAGGCATGAAACTGAACAGCAAGTAAGTTCAGGAAATCAAATTTAATTTCATTTTGCTGATATTGGGGGTGTCCTCATACCTGCCTCATTTTCAGGGCCTAAGTTGGCATTTACAGGCATCAGCAGATGGTGAAGTTACATGAGTCTTATTAAAGATCTCACTGCTTTGTAGGTGTGAGAGGATATGAGTTGGGTACAGACGTGTGGGAATTGTGTTTAAGATCTAGCAATCTACCTCTGTGCCATGATCAGGAGTCAGAAATACAAGGTAGAAGCTCATATTGTTGTAGTTTGCATTAAGGCTGTGCATATAGGTTCAGAGGAGATAGAATTAATTACAAGTACATAAATTAGGTAAAGTAGACAGGATTTAATTGCTGTTTGGATACAAGAGGTTTTAACAGCTGTAAGATTCTTAAACAAGATTCCAGATTTCCAGTTTACTTGCTCTGATGGTGGTTTTTACTTAGATGCTAGTTTTGTTCATTAGTAATGATGTGGGAGTTGGGCAAATGGAAGGTATATGACTGAATTCAATCATGGATCCTTGGCAAGTTCCCTGTGTGGGTGCCCTGGGTGCTGGATCATGAATGGAAATTGGTGCTGGAAAAATCAGGAGTATATATTGAAACTGGCATCACTGAACTTGAAGAAAATTGACCACAGAGATGGGATAAAAAAAAAAAAAAAACAAGCAAAGGGTAGAAGGTCAAAGATACAAACTTACAGAAAAACAAAAATAGAACTTAAGGTTCAAATGATTTGAAAAGACATCAAGAAAAAGACCAGAAAAGGATAATGGAACAAAATCAACAGAGAGATAATTTTGTCCATGTTATCTCATTTTTATTTAGCAATAAATAATGATAACAAATAAAGCAGGTAATTGTGTCCTCATTTTAGAAAAAAAAAATAAGCCTCAGGGAGGTTAAATTATTTACAGTTATCTTTTGAAGGCAATACAGGTAAGGCCTTAAATGCAATATAGTTCCACAGGCCAGCAATGTAATTTCTTCATGTAATTTTTATTAAACAATATGTCCACTATTCTATGTGACAATATTAAAATATGGTAATGCTATATTAATAGATACATTTACTTTTGATAAAGTCAGTTAGTCTTCCTAGGAAAATTTCATTTGCTGCCCACGACTTAATTAAATCATGCCAAAAGCCAGCATATTCATCTGCAGTGCCCAGTGGTGGATTGCTGTTTAAACACGGGATGTATATCTCAGTGTTTGGGGCTGCCACATATCACTTTAAGGCTCCCAAAGTGCCATTCATCATCATGCTCTATAAAATGAAAGGTGAACCATTTTACTGTGAAAATAACTATATAACACCACTTCAAAGCCCTAAGCCAGAGTTGAACTACGGCAATTCCTACACCCTCTTGTCAGTTCTACACTCTATAAATCAGACTCAAATCATTTTAGAAAACATCAAGTTATAATTTACACTACCTTTAGAACTTGTAGGTGGAAAATCATTTTTTTTTCTAATTCTTATTTTATTTTCAATAGTGTATTATGTATGACCCACCTGTCTTATTTCATGATGCTATTTTTATGTTAAAGATACTACTGTTTTCTATAATAACTTAGCTTGCCTTTATGAGTATTTTATCTCCTTACAATCATTTTATGTAGCCTAGTGAAAAAACATCCAAACATTTAGAGTAGATGTTTGTGTTTTTTTCAAGCTATACAAATACATGTAATAATAAATACATTTCTGTTGCATTGTCTTTTGTTATAGTAGCAGAAATAGTTTATAATGAAGTGTATTCTATCTACTGTGGGTGATATTATGGGAATTAGAGAGCTTACCATCATTAACTCATGATAAGTATGAAACAAGATCTAAGACTCTTTCAAAAAGAAGCCCTGCTGCTGCTGCTGCTAAGTCACTTCAGTCATGTCTGACTCTGTGCGACCCCATAGACGGCAGCCCACCAGGCTCCCCTGTCCCTGGGATTCTCCAGGCAAGAACACTGGAGTGGGTTGCCATTTCCTTCTCCGATGCATGAAAGTGAAAAGTGAAAGCGAAGTCGCTCAGTCGTGCCGGACTCTTAGCGACCCCATGGACTGCAGCCTACCAGGCTCCTCTGTCCATGGGATTTTCCAGACCAACAGCAAAGAAAGGTGATGCCAGATTAGCAAGCCTTAGCTAAATAACAAATAGCCTGATCTTATTTGATACTTAATGCTACAGTACAATTCATTTGTCATTTCTAACCCACACAAATGAAACCTATGAATACTTATGTGAAAGAGGTAAATAACGGCCCTAATCAAAGAGCGAAACATTTGTGAACATGCAAAAGTATCAAAGGAAAATGAGCAGACGTGGTGGCTTCAGATGAGGAAGTGTTATACTTTATGCAGTACAATGAAAACTAAACTCATTTTATCACCAATCTGTGTCTACGTAATTTTCTTATAGCAGGGGAGTCTGTTGAGGTCAGGAATATAGGAAGTAGGAATCTAACTTTGTAGTTTTTATTCTTCCTAAGATAAACTTTTCTTTCTTCCTGTCTAATGGATTCGTTTTAAAGTGAGGTGTGTGAAGATCCAGAAAACTCACCCCTTACTCCAAAGTTAAGATAGTTCAGTAGACTTTAACCAGGTATAATCCACTTAAAGATTTAGTGTTGGGCAAGTGAACAAAGTGAAAGCATTGAATCCCAGGAAATTTTCAGTGATTGCAGAAAGAATAAAAAAATAAGCATATTCTTTGGAATAAGGTGACACACATTAATCCAAGTTCAGTTATCCCCACCTTTGAACTTTTGAACTCTGGAGTCAATAAATTAATATTAAACTCAAGGCAATGCAAGTGAGTGAAAGTTGCTTAGTTGTGTCCAACTCTTTGCAATCCCATGGACTATTTAGTCCATGAAATTCCCCAGGTTAGAATACTGAAGTGAGTAGCCTGTCCCTTCTCCAGAGGATTTTCCCAACCCAGGGATGGAACTCAAGTCTCCCACATTGCAGGCAGATTCTTTACCAGCTGAGCCACAATTACAAGTAGTACATTATCTTTCTTTCAAACAACAGCATCTTAACTGTGTTATAGGTTTACTCTGGCTAATTATGATTTCTCCAAGTTAAAGATGCATGTGATAGAGAACAGACTGAAGAAGAGGTTGGTAATTAGAGTGATAATTTGAACAGGTAAGAATCTAGGAGGAAGATGAAAAAAGTATAGTGGAAATTTTTTTTTGGTAAGCTTAAAGAGCTTTACCTAAGAAAATGCAGTTACATAATATGCTTACTTAGAAGGCCAAGGACTAACAAATTGTTGGTTTTTACTTCAGTGATAATTATTAATCTTAGCCAGTTCAGTTATTGCCATTAGTCTCCTGAAACATATAAATTAATAAATAAAAGTACTTATTGATGGCTTATGCAATTAAATTATAAACATATTAATATATACACAAAATATATATTATTCTCTTTTTTGGAAAAAAATTAGTGGCTCAATCCCACATAAATACTTCAACAACAGGTTGTAATACATTTGTATTAATATAAATCCATTATCCTTGGATGTTAAAGATATGATTGCATTGTTATAAATGATAGCTTCATTAAAACTTGTTGTATACCAAATACATTTAACCTGTATCTAATCATTTCACTGGCAAATATGTATACAGTTATGCCTCAGTATCCACTGTTGTATGACCCCTGCACATACTCAGAACAATTAGCCTTCCATGTACTTAGTTTCCTTCATCTGTGGACTGTGATCTCCAGCCAAACATGAACTTGAATGGACAAAGTATTTAACTGTAAATCCTTTACATAAACCCATTCAGATTTTTGCAACACTAGAAATACCTGTTTAATAGATACTTTGAAAATCTGAAAATCAAAATTCTCATTTCTCTTTATTTTCATTTTGTTCTCAGTAGTTAAAAAATAATGTTTTCTTATAGACTTATATGTTCCAGTAGCACATAATTGAACTACAAGAATAAGTCAAATGAGGTTTTTGGAGTCAAAATTGAAACTTTTAATGATGTAGAAACACCAGGACATTCATTTCAAATATAGCAGTTTCAATGGGACATTTAAAAAATGTTAATTGCATAATAATATTTTGCTCAATATGTTATGCTAATAGGCTTGGTTATTCATCTATCTCTGTTATTGTCCCATGTTACCTGTCCAATACAATTTAAATGTGGTATTTCAAATTTAATTTAATTAAAGAAAATAAATATAACCCAGTTTAACTAGCCACATTTTAGATGCTTATAGGCTTATTTTTTCTAGTGGCTATTGTATTACATAGCACAATATAGAATGGAAAATAGGTGGAAATATAGAATGTTTCCACCATTACAGAAAGATGACTGGCAATGCTATGCTAGTTATTTGTGTTTGAAAAACAATTCTCTATGTTTTTGCTTCCCATTCATTCTTTCATTCATGCAAGAAAAATTAAGATTCTATGAATTCTAGACAATGAATTTAGTAACGAACCAAACTTCTGCACTCATATACTTTTCATCTAATGAATGATAAATTAAATACATAAATGTTTTGAAGAAACTAAAACAATAAGGTGATAATAAGTGAATCAGAAAGGTATGCTAGATCATCTGGTTGAAGAATGAGATGACTATCTTGAGAGAAGATCTGAATGAAGGGCTGGAGGAAACTAAGGACATTTATGCACGGAATATTCCTCATGAAGAGAACAATAATTACAAAGGTGCTGAGACAGGGTATTCCTTAATGTGGGTCAAGGAAGAGCAGTAAGCCCATAGAGTAAGATATACCAAGATTAACTTTTAAACAGCGTCACTCTGTGCTGTGGAGAACAGAACATGTGGACATAGGCATAAATGGATAGGGAAGCTCAAGAGCTGGCTGAATAGGGCTCTGGAAGGGAGATGGTAGTGACCTGGAACAACAGAGTAGCACAGAAGTCAAAAGAAATATCAGATTTCTTAAGAATAACACACTTTTTGCTTTAGCATCTACTCTAGTTTTGAACCACCAAGACACTGCTTGGAGACTTACATTATGCTAGATCATTATTTCTGTTGAGTTATAAAGCTCCAGAATCCCCTAACATGACTAATGTTTAGTACTAGAAGATCCTGTCAGCTCTCATAGACACTGGGTTATGTAAAAGTAATTTCAAAACCTATGTTCACAGTTTAACAGTTTCCAGAAAAGGATGGTTTTCTCATTCTAGTCACATTGATATAAATCTCTTCACATCTTTTATCTTAATGAACAACCTTCTTTTGCTAATTACAAAATGACTGCTTCCTGGTGTTCTCATTTTTTCAGATAATGGTTTCCTCAGATGCATCAATGTATATAAGATGTTATGGAAAAAGCCAATCAGACTTTTTGGCCACCCCATTATATTCTATGCTTCAGTTTTCTTTTAATTCCCTCTTTTCATAATGCACCACAATTGTTTGGTAACAATAAATAAGAAATCAATAAAGATACTATGAAATATTTCATTAATAGAACATGCTGCTACTGCTGCTGCTGCTGCTAAGTCGCCTCAGTTGTGTCCGACTCTGTGCGACCCCATAGACGGCAGCCCACCAGGCTCCCCCATCCCTGGGATTCTCCAGGCAAGAACACTGGAGTGGGTTGCCATTTCCTTCAATGCATGATAGTGAAAAGTGAAAGTGAAGTCGCTCAGCCATGTCCGACTCTTCGCAACCCCATGGACTGCAGCCCACCAGGCTCCTCCGTCCATAGGATTTTCCAGGCAAGAGTACTGGAGTGGGGTGCCATATGAGTAGATAATTAAGATCTTTTGAGATTAAATTAAATGCTCAAAAGATCTTAATTCTTTGTTGGTAATATTGGAAAATGATATAACTCAATAGTTGGAGTCCATTAATTGGTTGTTTGTCAATTGCTTAAAAATAAATCATAACATATATGAATATTATGTGGACCACATGGTATTTATTTGTTCTTATTTTTCTATCAAATATCAGACAAATGTAAATTTATCAAAATAGTGACTTTTCTTGAGTTTCCTAATGGTTTTTCTGTACTCTTCCAAACTGTTCCTTTATTTTTAGCTCTTATTTTAAATTTATATTTCCCCTCCTTTACCTGTGACTCCTATATGCATAGTTTTCAATGACAATTTTTATTTGAGATTGGCTTCAGAAGGAGGAGAAAAAAAAATTGGCTTATTACCTCATAATTCTCAATGGTATTCAGTACTAACCTGATGCCTTTTATCTATGGATTCTATTCTTACTAATCTTGTTAGTGGGTCATGAACTATGTTTTATACAATGTGCTTCATATTGTTGCTGCTCAAATAATCCAAGACATAAGACAATAATAATTAACTTTTCTCTAGAATTCAACATTACTCCTCTTCTTCGTTATGTTAAATTTTGTCTCTAAAATTCTTCTTTTGCCTCAAATTCAAACCCAGCCACTCTGTCTTTCCACTGTCACCACTTACTCCCTCCATTGAACACCAACTATTTATCTCGTTGTCTGAGAAACAGACAGATATATATTCTCTTGCCTTCTGTAGATTCTTTTCACACTGACCATTCTGTCATATGCTGTTCCCAAGTTTATACTATTGGTTTGGCAAAAAAGTTCATTTGGTATTTTCTGAAAGATATGATGGAAAAAACCCAAATGAAACTTTTGGCCAACTCAATATTTAGATTTATCTTGCAAGGAATAAATATTCTCATTTTCAAACAACATTAAAGTTGGTCTCTTCAGGAATTTAATATTTACCTATGAAGTCCCCACCATTCAAATATCTTTACAAGTTCCTGAAAGTCAAATCTCACTGCTCTCCCTTCAAATTTTTCCACTACTTTATAAATATTAATTGCACTCATCTCACATGCTAGCAAAGTAATGCTTAAAATTCTCCAAGCCAGGCTTGTGAACCATGAACTTCCAGATGTTCAAGCTGGATTTAGACATGGCAGAGGAACCAGAGATTAATTGCCAACATCCGTTGGGTCATCAAAAAAGCAAGAGAGTTCCAGAAAAAACATCTACTTCTACTTTACTGACCATGCCACAGCCTTTGACTGTGTAGATCACAAAAATCTGTGGAAAATTCTTCAAGAGATGGGAATACCAGACCACTTTACCTGCCTGCTGAGAAATATGTATACAGGTCAAGAAGCAACAGTCAGAAAAGGACATGGAGCAACAGATTGTTTCCAAATCAGGAAAGGAGTACATCAAGGCTGTACATTGTCACTCTGCTTATTCAAATTATATGCAGAGTGTATCATGAAAAATGCCAGGCAGGATGAAGCCTAAGCTGGAATCAAGATTGCTAGGAGAAATATCAACCTCAGATTTGCAGGTGACACCACTTTTATGGCAGAAAGTGAAGAGGAACTAAAGAACCTCTTGATGAAAGTGAAAGAGGAGAGTGAAAAAGCTGACTTAAAACTTAGCATTTAAAAAACTAAGATCTCAGCATCCAGTCTCATCACTTCATGGCAAGTAGATGGGGAAACAATGGAAACAATGACAGACTTTATTTTTTTAGTTTCCAAAATCACTGTAGATGGTGACTGCAGCCATGAAATTAAAAGATGTTTGCTCCTTGGAAGAAAAGTTATGACCAATCTAGACAGCATATTAAAAAGTAAAGACATTACTTTCCTGACAAAGTCCACCTAGTTCAACCTATGGTTTTTCCAGTAGTCATGTATGGATGTGACAGTTGGACTATAAAGAAAGCTGAGCACTGAAGAATTGATGCTTTTGAATTCTGGTGTTGGAGAAGACTCTTGAGAGTCCCTTGGACTGCAAGGAGATCCACCCCGTCAATCCTAAAGGAAATCAGTCCAGAATACTGATTGGAAGGACTGATGCTGAAGCTGAAAATCCAATACTTTGGCCACCTCTGAGAAAAACTGACTTCTTGGAAGAGATTCTGATGCTGGGAAAGATTGAAGGCAGGAGGAGAAGGGGATGAGAGAGGACAAGAGAGTTGTATGGCATTGCTGACTTGATGGACATGAGTTTGAGCAAGCTCTAGGACTTGGTGATGGACAGGGAAGCCTGGCATGCTGCAGTCCATGGGGTCACAAAGAGTCAGACATGACTGAGAGACTGAACTGAACTGAATTACAAGTAAAATACTACTTATAAATTTTGTATATGTTTTGTATATGTATATGCCTGCCTCTATGCCAGGCATGCTGTTAATACTTATTTTAGTAATAATACATATATTAATATTGTATGCATATATTAATAATATATGTATACACACAATAATAATACATATATTAATTCTCATATACCCTGAATATCTTTGATTCCTCTCTTTACTGTTAGGAGAAAAGTAAAGCTGAAAATATTAAATTACTCAAATTTAGAGAGAAACAAAGTCACAGAGCTGAGATTTGAACTTAACTAGTAGATACTTCCTATAAATAGCAGGTCTGGGTTATTAAAAAACAGACTCTGCTTCTAAATCAGACTTTTGATCCTGCATAACAATAAAACTATACATTTTGGTTTTTAGAAGACCAAACAGAAAATACATTTTTACATTATAGGCAAGTATGAAAATACATTTTTACATGTAAAAATATATTTTACATGTATCTTACATGTAAAAATACATTTTTGCATGTATTTTAATGTAAAAATACATTTTTACATTACAGGCAGGTCAGTTCATCAGGTATCTATTTCTTTAGCAACTTAAGATCTTCTTGGCCTCATCTGTCTCTTGTTCCATTTATTATGACACCCAGTCTTGCACAGGCACTAAACAAGTTCAGGTGCCATTCAATTGAGTCTTGTTTCATAAGCTTGTTACTCATTACATACACAGTACTTCCTACAGCAAGGGCTTCTCCACTGATTACAAGTCACCAAACATTACAAAACCCTCCTTGGTGCCCAAGTATGTAGAAATACAAGTTATTGCCCTGTGGGATGAATATTTGTCCAAGGGGATATGAATCAATGGTTAAATTCTCCTTTTGCCTTGTAACATGATAGTTCTAAGATGCTTATTTGACTTGTCTTCCTGTAGGACTATCCCGAAAAGCTGAGGCAATGCTTACATTCAACAGATGCCTGCTCACTAATACCTCCTTACATCTGATCTCTGTATTCCCCTAATCAACATCCTTTTCTCCCTCACTCCTGCTACCTGGATGCATACTTCCTAATATAACTTTGTCTCTAGATCCTGCTTTCTGGTACCATCAAGAATACAGTTGGAGCTTCATAGTGATGTTTTATCACAGAGTGAGTAAAACAACAGGACATATAATAGTAGTTTCCTAGTAAGTCTGAGGTTACATTCAGGGATTGACCTCACTATCTTTATTTATATAATAATCATGCCCCAGTAAGTTGGGTAATTGCAACCAGGCTTCTACCTCAGATTCCTAAAAACAACCATTTTGTAAGTACTGAATGAGGAGTAAGATGGAGTGTCCAGTCTGTGGCACATACCAAGCTCAATGATTAGCAATCAAATGGAATAAGTCAGTTTCTGAAGCAAGGCAGTTCAGAGTGGATAAAGAAATGGACACATCTGTGAATACTTAAACTTTCCTGATGGCTCAGATGATAAATAATCTGCCTGTAATGCAAGGGACATGGATTCAATCCCTGGGTTGGGAAGATCTCCTGGAGGAGGGAATGGCTAACCACTCCAGTATTCTTGCCTAAGCCTGGTGGGCTATAGTACCTGGGGTCAAAGAGTTGGAGACAACTAGATGACTAACATTAAGACATATACACGCAAATATAGTGGACATTGATCATCTCATAATTTCTCAGATAAGTATTTTTCCTGTAATTATCCTCTACAATTCTACCAGTTGAGCATAAATTAATGCTGTTAATATTGGGGGTGTATCCCTTACTCACTGATTTAGAATAGTCAGTGAAAATGGGACCATTCAAAGTACCGGTTCTAAATCCTTGCTGTGCTTTAGAACCACTTAGAGAACATTTGCTGTTGTTGCTGATATCATTAATTAGTATTTAAATCAACACAAAACTGTTTTGTGATATAAACAGTTCTGTAAGTTTTAAAATACACACACACACACACACACACACACACACAGAGGTTTATGAATCCACAACCAAAATTAAGATACAGAACAATTCCATCACCACAAAAAATCTTTCATGCTTACCCTTTGTAATCACAACTTCCCCCATCCTTAAACTTTAGCAATTATTAGTCTCTAATCTCTCAAAACAGACTTAACATTTTGACAGTGTAGCATAAATCTTATAGCAGTTGACTTTGAGACTGCATTATTTCACTTAGCATAATGCCTTTGGATTTATCCAATATGTTGTATTTATCACTAGCTCCCTTTTATTCTGAACCAGTTCAGTTCAGTTGCTCAGTCGTGTCTGACTCTTGGAGATGCCATGGACTGAAGCACGCCAGGCCTACCTGTCCATCACCAACTTTTACTCAAACTTATGTCTATTGAGGCAGTGATCCCATCAAACCTCTCATCCTCTGTCATCCCCTTCTCTTCCTGCCTTCAATCTTTCCCATAATAAGTATCTTTTCAAATGAGTCAATTCTTTGCATCAGGTGGCCAAAATATTGGAGCTTCAGCTTCAGCATTTGTCCTTCAAATGAATATTCAGGACTGATTTCCTTTAGGGTGATATGGTTGGACTCCTTGTAGTCCAAGGGACTCTCAAGAGTCATCTCCAACACCACAGTTCAAAAGAATCAATTCTTCAGTGCTCAGCTTTCTTTATAGTCCAAGTCTCACATCCGTACATGACCACTGGAAAAACCATAGCTTTGACTAGATGGATCTTTGTTGGCAAAGTAATATGTCTGCTTTTTAATACACTGTCTAGGTTGGTCATAACTTTCCATCCAAGGAGTAAGCGTATTTTTATTTCATGGTTGCAGTCACCCTCTGCAGTGATTTTGGAGCCCAGAAAAATAAAGTCAGACACTATTTCCACTGTTTCCCCATCTATTTGCCATGAAGTGATGGGACTGGATATCAACGTCTTAGTTTTCTGAATGTTCAGCTTTAAGCAGACTTTTTCACTCTCCTCTTTCACTTTCATTAAGAGGCTCTTTTGTTATTCTTCACTTTCTGCCATTAGAATGGTGTCATTTGAATATCTGAGGTTATTGAATCAAGCAATCTTGATTTAAGCTTGTGCTTCATCCAGCCCAACATTTCTAATGATATAATTTTCATATAAATTAAATAAGCAGGGTGACAATATACACCCTTGACATACATCTTTCCCAATTTGGAAACCGTCTGTTATTCCATGTCCAGTTCTAACTGTTGCTTCCTGACCTGTATACAGATTTCTCAATAGACAGGTCAGATGGTCTGGTATTCCCATCTCTTTCAGAATTTTCCACAGTTTGTTGTGATCCACACAGTCAAAGGCTGTGGCATGGTCAGTAAAGTAGATGCTTTTCTGGCAGTCTCTTGCTTTTTCAGTGACTCAACGGATGTTGGCAATTTGATCTCTGGTTCCCTGCCTTTTCTAAATCCAGCTTGAACATCTGGAAGTTCACAGATCCCGTAATGTTGAAGCCTGGCTTGGAGAATTTTGAGCATTTCTTTACTAGATGTGTGAGATGAGTGCCATTGTGTGGTAGTCTGAGCATTCTTTGGTATTGCCTTTCTTAGGGATTGGAATGAACTTTTCCAGTCCTGTGGCCACTGCTGAGATTTTCAAAGTTGCTGGCATATCGACTGCAGCATTTTCACAGTATAATCTTTTAGGATTTGAAAGAGCTCAATTGGAATTTCATCACCTCCACTAGCTTTGTTTGAAGTAATGCTTCGTAAGCCCCATTTGACTTCACATTCCGGGATGTCTGGCTCTAAGTGAGTGATCACACCATCGTGGTGATCTGGGTTATGAAGATCTTTTTTGTACAGTTCTTCTGTGTATTCTTACCACCTCTTCTTAATAGCTTCTGCTTTTTTTAGGTCCGTACAATTTCTGGGCTTTATTGTGCCCATCTTTGCATGAAATATTCCCTTAGTATCTCTAAATTTCTTGAAGAGATCTCTAGTCTTTCCATTCTATTGTGTTTTTTTTTTCTAATTTTATTTTTAAACTTTACATAATTGTATTAGTTTTGCCAAATATCAAAATGAATCCGCCACAGGTATACATGTGTTCCCCATCCTGAACCCTCCTCCCTCCTCCCTCCCCATACCATCCCTCTGGGTCGTCCCAGTGCACTAGCCACAAGCATCCATATCGTGCATCGAACCTGGACTGGCAACTCGTTTCTTACATGATATTTTACATGTTTTCATTGATCACTGAGGAAGGCTTTCTTGTCTCTCCATGCTATTCTTTGGAACTCTGCATTCAGATGGTTATATCTCTCCTTTTCTCCTTTGCTTTTCACATCTCTTCTTTTCACAGCTATTTGTAAGGTCTCCTCAGACAGCTATTTTGCTTTTTTGCATTTATTTTTCTTGGGGATGGTCTTGATTCCTGTCCCATGTACAATGTCATGAACCTCAGTTCATAGTTCTTCAGGCACTCTGTCTATCAGATCTAATCCCTTGAATCTATTTGCTACTTCCACTGTAAAATCATAGGGATTTGATTTAGGTTATACCTGAATGATCTAGTGGTTTTCCCTACTTTCTGCAGTTTCAGTCTGAGTTTGGCAATAGGAGTTCATGATCTGAGCCACCATCAGCTCCTGGTCTTGTTTTTGCTGACTGTGTAGAGATTCTCCATTTTTGGCTCCAAGGAATATAATCAATCTGATTTTGGTATTGACCATCTGGAGATGTCCATGTGTAGAGTGTTCTCTTGTGCTGTGGAAGAGGGTGTTTGGTATGATCAGTGTGTTCTCTTGGCAAAATTCTATTATCCTTTGCCCTGCTTCATTCTGTACTCCAAGGCCAAATTTTCCTGTTATTCCAGGTATCTCTTGACTTCCTACTTTTGCATTCTAGTCCCCTATAATGAAAAAGACATCTTTTTTGGGTGCTATTTCTAGAAGGTCTTGAAGGTCTTCCTAGAACTGTTCAACTTCAACTTCTTCAGCATTACTGGTTGGGGCATAGACTTGGATTACCATGATATTGAATGGCTTGCCTTGGAACCAAATAGAGGTCATTCTGTCATTTTTGAGACTGCATCCAAGTAGTGCATTTCAGGTTCTTTTGTTGACTATGATGGCTACTCCATTACTTCTAAGGGATTGTTGCCCACAGTAGTAGACTTAATGGCTATCTGAGTTAAATTCACCCATTCCAGTCCATTTTAGTTTGTTGATTCCTGAAATGTTGATGTTCACTCTTGCCATCTCCTGTTTGACCACTTCCAATTTGCCTTGATTCATGGACCTAACATTTCAGGTTCCTATGCCATATTGCTCTTTACAGCTTCAGACTTTGCTTCTATTACCAGTCCCATCCACAATTGGGTGTTGTTTTTGCTTTGTCTTGGTCTCTTTAGTCTTTCTTGAGTTATTTCTCCACTGATCTCCAGTAGCATATTGGGCACCTACCGACCTGGGGAATTCATCTTTCAGTGTCCTATCTTTTTGCCTTTTCATACTGTTCATGGGATTCTCATGGCAAGAATACTGAAGTGGTTTGCCATTCCTTTCTTCAGTGGCCCACATTTTGTCAGAACTCTCCACCATGACCCGTTCATTTTGGGTGGCCCTACATGGTATACCTCATAGTTTCACTGAATTAGACAAGGCAGTGGTCCATGTGATCAGTTTGGTTAGTTTTCTGTGATTGTGATTTCAGTCTGTCTGAAGAGGCTTATGGAAGCTTCCTTATGGGAGAGCCTGACCATAAACTGGGCCTTATTCTGATGGGCGGGGCTGTGCTCAGTAAATATTTAATCCAATTTTCTGTTGATGGGTGGAGCTGTGTTCCCTCCCTGTTATTTACCCAGCAAGATGGTAGGTGCTGGAGCAAAGGCTGTGTGACTCTAGAGCATCTTTAAGGAGATACCTCATGTCCAAGGGCAATGGAGAAGCCCCAGAAAGATGGTAGGAGGGGTAAATTCACATTTAGAATCAAACCCATTCCCACCAGAAATGCTCAGAGGGCTCAAACAAACTTTGTCCATACCAGGACCCAGAGACCCCACAGAGACTGACACAGAACTGTGTTTGAGTGTCTCCTGTGGAGGTATGTTCAGCAGTAGACTACCCTAGGGGCAGAGACTCTGGGTGCAGCAGACTCGGGTATGGAATAGCTCTCTTGGAGGAGGTTGTCATTAACTCCACCATAGAATGGCCAGAACTTAAACAGGACTGGGAAATAGATTCTTGGAGGCACAAACAGGACCTTGTGTGCACCAGGACCCAGAAGAAAGGAGCAGTGATCCCACAAGAGACCCACCCAGATTTAGCTGGGAGTGTCCAAGAGTCACTGGCAGAGGCGTGGGTCGGTGGTGGCAACCTGGAGGGTTGAGGGCATTGAGTGTAGCAGCACATGCATGGAACCTTTTGAAGGAGGTTGCAATTATCTTTATTCTGAACTGTATTCCATTATATGGATGTACTGCACACCACTTATCCATTCAACTGGTCCAAGACACTTGGGTTGTGTTGAGACTTCTGGTGATTCTGACTACAGCTGCTAGAAATATTTTCATATAGAATTTGTCTGAATGTGTTTATTACTCAAGGTAAGGCAAATTACCAGGTGCTAGCTTGATGAATCGTTATCAGTTCAGTTCCTGAGCCATGTCCGACTCTTTGTGACCCCATGGATGGCAGCACAACAGGCTTTCCTGTCCATCACCATCTCCTGGCACTTGCTCAAACTCATGTCCATCAAGTCAATGATGCCATCCAACTATTTCATCCTCCGATGTCCCCTTCTCCTCCTGCCTTCAATCTTTCCAAGCATCAGGGTCTTTTCAAAAGATGCTATCCTTTGCATCAGGTAGCTAAAGTATCAGTGCTTCTGCTTCAGTATTTCCAATGAATATTCAGGACTGCTTTACTTTAGGATTGGCTGGTTTGATCTCCTTGCAGTCCAAGGGACTCTCAAGAGGCTTCTACAACACCACAGTTCAAAAGAATCAATTCTTTGACTCTCAGCTTTTTTTTTTACAGTCCAGCTCTCATATCCACACATGACTACTGGAAAAACCATATCTTTGACTCGATGGACCTTTGTTGGCAAAGTAATGTTTCTGCTTTTAAATATGTCATCTAGGTTTGTCATAGCTTTTCTTCCAAGGAGCTCAGTTCAGTTTAGTCACTCAGTCATGTCCGACTCTTTGCGACCCCATGAATCGCAGCATGCCAGGCCTCCCTGTCCAACACCAACTCCCGGAGTTCACTCAAACTCATGTCCGTCAAGTCGGTGATGCCATCAAGCCATCTCATCCTCTGTCGTCCCCTTCTCCTCCTGCCCCCAATTCCTCCCAGCATCAGAGTCTTTTCCAATGAGCCAACTCTTCACATGAGGTGGCCAAAGTACTGAAGTTTCAGCTTTAGCATCATTCCTTCCAAAGAAATCCCAGGGCTGATGTCCTTCAGAATGGGCTGGTTGGATCTCCTTGCAGTCCAAGGGACTCTCAAGAGTCTTCTCCAACACCACAGTTCAAAAGCATCAATTCTTCGGTGCTCAGCCTTCTTCACAGTCCAACTCTCACATCCATACATGACCACAGGAAAAACCATAGCCTTGACTAGATGAACCTTTGTTGGCAGAGTAATGTCTCTGCTTTTGAATATGCTATCTAGGTTGGTCATAACTTGCCTTCCCAGGAGTAAGTGTCTTTTAATTTCATGGCTGCAGTCACCATCTGCAGTGATTTTGGAGCCCAGAAAAATAAAGTCTGACACTGTTTCCACTGTTTCCCTATCTATTTCCCATGAAGTGATGGGACTGAATGCCATGATCTTCATTTTCTGAATGTTGAGCTTTAAGCCAACTTTTTCACTCTCCACTTTCACTTTCATCAAGAGGCTTTTGAGATCCTCTTCACTTTCTGCCATAAGGGTGGTGTCATCTGCATATCTGAGGTTATTGATATTTCTCCCGGCAATCTTGATTCCAGCTTGTGTTTCTTCCAGTCCAGCGTTTCTCATGATGTACTCTGCATATAAGTTAAATAAGCAGGGTGACAATATACAGCCTTGACATACTCCTTTTCCTATTTGGAACCAGTCTGTTGTTCCATGTCCAGTTTGAACTGTTGCTTCCTGACCTGCATACAGATTTCTCAAGAGGCAGGTCAGGTGGTCTGGTATTCCTATCTCTTTCAGAATTAATTAATTTTCTGAATATATTTTCAGGGGATTGTTTATCATGTTTATATTCTTTTCATTACAGAGTCTGAAGTTTTTCATCTATTTAAAAAAAGGCAATTTTATATTTATTATCAAGATCTTCTAGAACTAACCCTCCCAAAAGATGTTCTTTTCATCATAGAGGACTGGAATGAAAATGTAGGAAGTCAAGAGATACCTGGAGTAACAGGAAAGTTTGGCCTTGAAGTACAAAATTACACCCACAGACATTTGAATACATATAAAGTTATATATAATACACACAGAAGAACTATATAAAAAAGATCTCATGGTGGTGTCTAGAGCAAGACATCCTGGAATGTGAAGTAAATTGGGCCTTAGGAAGCATCAACACAAACAAAGCCAGTGAAGGTGATGGAAATCCAATTGAGCTATTTCAAATCCTAAAAGATGATGCTGTGAAAGTGCTGCATTCAATATGCCAGCAAATTTGGAAAACTTGGCAGTGACCATAGGACTTGAAAAGGTCTGTTTTCATTCCAATCCCAAAGAAGGGCAATGCCAAAGAACTTTCAATCTACCACACAATTGTACTTATTTCACATACAAGCAAGACCGTGCTCAAAATCCTTCAAGCTAGGCTTCAACATTACATGAACTGTGAAATTCCAGATGTACAAGCTGGATTTAGAAAAGGCAAAGGAACCAGAGATCAAATTCCAAACATCTGTTTTTCTCAAGAAAAAGCTAGAGAATCCAGAAAAAAAATTACTTCTGCTTCATTGACAATGCTAAAGCCTTTGACTGTGTGAATCATAACAAACTGTGGAAAATTCTTAAAGAGATGGGAATACCAGATCACCTTAGCTGCCTCCTAAGAAACTTGTATGCAGGTCAAGAAGCAAAAGTTAGAAGTGTACATGGAACAATGGACTGGTTCCAAATTGGGAAAGGAGTACATTAAGGCTGTATATTGTCACCGAGCTTATTTAACTTATATGCAGTTTATATCATGTGAAATACTAGGCTGGATTTATCACAAGCTGGAATTAAGATTGCTGAGAGAAATATAAATAACCTCAAATATGCAGATGATACCACCCTTATGGCAGAAAGTGAAGAGGAACTAAAGAGCATCTTGATGAAGGTGAAAGAGGAGAGTGAAGAAACTTGCTTAGAACTCAACATTCAAAAAATGAAGATCATGGAATCCAGCCTTATCACTTCATGGCAAATAGATGAGGAAACAATGGGAATAGTGACAGACTTTATTTTCTTGGGCTCAAAAATTACTGTAGATGGTGACTACAGCCATAAAATTGAGACGCTTGCTCCTTGGAAGGAAAGCTATCACAAACTTAGGCAGCAGAGACATTACTTTGCCAACAAAGGTCCATCGAGTCAAAGCTATGGTTTTTCCAATTGTCATGTATGGTTGAGAGAGTTCAAGCATAAAAAAAACTGAGCACAGAAGAATTGATGATTTTGAACTATGGTATTGGAGAAGACTCTTGAGTGTCCCTTGGACTGCAAGGAGATCAAACCAGCCAATCCTAAAGGAAATTGGACCTGAATATTCATTGGAAATACTGATGCTGAAGCTGATGTGGCCAATATTTTGGCCACCTGATGCAAAGGATTGACTCATTGTAAAAGACCCTGATGCTGGGAAAGATTGAAGGCAGGAGGAGAAGGGGACGACAGAGGATGAGATGGTTGGACGGCATCACTGGTTCAATGGTCATTGGTTTGAGTAAGTTCTGGGAGATGGTGAAGGACAGGGAAGCCTGGTGTGTTGCAGTCTGTGGGGTCACAAAAAGTTGGACACATCTGAATGACTGAACAATGACAACAGTTTGTTTATTTCCTATTGTGAAATGCTGGGAGTTTTTTATATATTGCATTCTTTTTTTAGATATGTGACTTGCAAATAATTTTTGCTTTTTTTTTATGATGATCAGGGAAAAACAAAATTATTCATATTCTAAACTTTCATTCTCATTTGCAGTTTTGACTTACTAAATCATAATATCTAGATGTGACACTCAAGAATCTTCACTTAAAAAATAAAATAAAAGTCTTCCTTTGATTCTCAACCTAGCTTAAGATCCTCTGTCCTTGAGTAAGGTCAGCAAGTAATGAACCAAGGAATTTTTTTTTCAAAATAGTGCCTTGGCTATCTAATAAACTGCAACAATAAACTCTGCTGATAATTGAAATAGTTATCATTCTTCATATCTCTGAAAAAAATTACATTAGATACATTGTTTCCACTACAGTCTTAATATTAATACACCAAATTCAGTGTTTAGTCTGAATTCATTTTCATCTAGCAAACTGCTGCTCTGTTTACATCTCTTATTTTTGTTAAATTCTCAAAATTCATATTATGAGGAAAAGGAAGAAAAAAGAGTGGTTTGATAGGTAGAGAGAGGGTGAGAAGGAAAAGGAGAGTATTGAGAGATGGAAGGAAGGAAAAAGAAGAATGAGGAAAGAGGAATAAAATATAAAAATATAGTTTATGAGCCTCTTTGATTCTTTATATGTTTGTACAGCACATAGCTGTTATATCATGGCACTGATAGACTAAATGGAGAAGGAAATGGCAACCCACTCCGGTATTCTCGCCTGGAGAATCCCAGGGACAGAGGAGCCTGGCAGGCTGCCATCTGTGGGGTCGCACAGAGTCAGACACAACTGAAGCAACTTAGCAGCAGCAGAAGAAGAAACGCTAAAATCTGGAGTGGGATAGACATGAAAAACAGTCTGATCCATTTTTTGCTAATTTAACCAGCCTGAATCAGAAGGATAATGAAGTAGTAAAATTCTAAGGATAAACTGATCAAAGGAAGAATAAATTTATTGTATTTATTTATCCCTTCAAAAAAAACAAAAAACAGTTCTATGAAATTGAATTTTCTAGTAGAAATTTATTTATAATTCAAATTTCTAGATAATGTTCTTCACTATGCATCTGGCACTGTTTAAGTATTATTCACACACTTATTCAATTTAGCGTTTGTAATTATCTTGTAACCTAGTCTCATTGCATTCAGTTGTAAGGCAGGTAAACTGAGATATCTAAAGTAACATCCCAAGATCATGTCATTAGTCCTAGAACACTAAGAATTGAAACCAGTTTCCGCTTTACATCCAAGGCAGTGTACTTCACCATTAACTGTGTTTTCCTCTGTTATGTATATGTTTTGCATTTAGTATAAATATATACCTCTGTTTTTAATACTCTGCAATTTTAAGGAAGCCTCCACATGTAATTTGAAAATAAGGAAACAGTGTTCTCTAACAAAAATAAGTAAAGAATAAGAAAAAAAAAAGTGTGAAAAAAAGAAAAAACAGTTTACATGTCAACAGGAACAGATGGATAGACTAACTCAAGGATACATCTAAATTTAAAGTTATTTTGATCAGAAATGTAACTGGACAATCATGAGATAATGAAAAATATATATAATTTTCCTTTCATCGCATGGAACAATGAATAAACAGTAAACAAAAGAGAAAAAATTCAGACAAAAACCTCTAACTGTAACTAACAAATACATATATCTGGCTATTTTCAAAATAGATTTCTCAATTCTGAATGAAATTATTTTATTTGCAAGGTATTTAATCTGTATCACAATGATTGAAAAATAATCATTATGTTTGGCATTGTGCCAGACAGTAATCTGGCTAAATATCTACATTATCATTATCAATATTTAATGGTATATAATGGAATATTTTTAATTTTTGAGTACTTGACAATATAAAAGTATTTTAAAAAGTTGTCTAAACACCTTGAAAGATGTTTTAAAATGTAAATTTTCACATGCAAAAAAAGGAAATTTATGTTGACAATGTAGAAAAAAAGAAATATACTTTCCAAATGCCTGAATTTCCTCATTACTGAATTAAATAGGATTAATTCAACAGATGAAGAGGAAATGAGTAATGTACTAATTTTTATGTTTATTTTTTTTAAGCAGGAATGGGTTGCAATTTGTAAGAAGGCAATATAATCAATTGGTGAGGATATGATTATATTGGATAAATGTGTCTATTAAAATGTAGGTCACTAAATTAATAATTATTCTAAAGTATCTACTAAACTCTTGTTTCAGAAATGAAAGGAAATATTTAAAAATAATGAAGCAGTAAAGGATAGATTTATGTAGATATGAAGAAATAAGAATGAGACTAACACTTAATTTTCTGTGTGATAGAGAAAAAACATGAACCAATAGTGATATTGTCTCATCTGAGAGTCACTTAAAAAGTCTTGATCCAAAAAAACAGGAATACATATGCATAAATGTATAAGAACAAAAGAATGCCTCAGAAATATAACCAGAAAAATGGTATAAATAAATCAAAAGCATAATACTTTAAAAAATAAAACTATCTTAGAAAATATCAAAATTGTATGAATAAACCTGTTTCATTAATTTTATCTAGGAAATGTAAAAATATAACAAAAGTATTTAGTAGTATTTAAGTCTGGCACACAGTTCTAATAAATAATAGTATTATTGATTCGGTGTATATGTTTATGCCAGATGGAGCATTCATATACAGATATATAGCTCATGCTGGGCTATATGGATTGTGAACAAACACACTTTTGATAGTATTTATCTGAGTTTCATTAACTTTAAGTAAAAAGTGCTTAAACTCACAAAAACTCCAGCTTCTATGTCTCTCTGTGCCACACATTCCATTGTTTACCCAAAGATAAACAAAATGAATATTATGATAACCATTTAGTAGCCAGCAATTGTTTGCAAAGCCAACAACAGGAAACATTTGGTGCCAGAACAATTGCCCTGGTTGGGTGGATTTCCTTCACAGGCGATTGAGCAAAACATTAGCACTTAGCAGACCAAACAAGAATAAATAACATTTTCAACTCTCTCAAAAGGAGGTGCAGGCCTCTTAAATTCAATATCAGATTTGTTAATAATTATTGTTATTGGTCCCACAGATTGTAAATTAATGATAAAAGGAATATATCTGAAGTCTGAATGTTGTTGTTTTGTTGTTTTCATTCCTGAAAGGGTACTTTGAAAATACTGTGGAATCTCAATTAAGACAAACATTTTTGCATGTCAGGCAGTATGCTGATTTGCTCTTAGCAGGCTTAGGAAAAATGTTGGGTATGCAAGGATAATCAGACATAGAAGATATGTAAGTTAATTCAGCCAAGAATATAAATAACCTTCGACATTCTTTTCCTTCAAATAATCTGCCAGTCCATTTCATTTTATTCTTTGTCTGGATGGTGCTTATCATTCTTTTTTGGTATCAGATGGAACATTATTCAAAAGACTTAATTATATGTAATTCTGTCCTACGCCACTAAATTTTGAGAGCATATACAGTCTCCCTTTGAAAGTAGCTGTGATAGTACCAACAGCTACCACCAAAGTTGAAAGAAACCTACATATCATATTTAACCATTATTTTGGCCAATCATAGTAAATTTAAAATATCTCTGTCTTGCAGTAGAGGAAATTGTGGCTCACAGAAGTTAAATCCTATCCTATTCAATAGTAGAAATGTAGTTCCCATGATTTTGAACTTAAATTTGAATTGCTGTTGTAGTTGAAAAGGTTACTCATACCTAAACTGCATAATATTGATATATTTACAGATCACACTAACCAGCACAGTTCTGAGAAAAGAGAACTCCTACATGTTTTAAAGAGCCACCCTTGCTAAAGGTTTAATAAGACTTATTTTGACTGGCAGGTAAGTTTTGAAGAGTAGATCTTTTCTGCAAACCTCAGTAAAAGATTCTGAATTGAAGAATGCTTAAATTCATAATTTTATATCAGTCGTAACTGCTAAGAATTACTGCCCTTAGAAGAGACAAATAATATTACTCATAAGCACTTAGTATTAAAAATATATATAAGCAGCTCATAACTGCTGCTGCTGTTAAGTCGCTTCAGTTGTGTCTGACTCTGTGCGACCCCATAGACGGCAGTCAACCAGGCTCCCCTGTCCCTGGGATTCTCCAGGCAAGAACACTGGAGTGGGTTGCTATTTCCTGCTCCAATGCGTGAAAAGTGAAAGTCAAGTCGCTCGGTCGTGTCCGACTATTCGCCACCCCACTCAACTCAAAAAAAAAAAAAAAATTAAGAAACTGGCATTAGATTTGAATAGACACTTTTCCAAAGGAGAAATACAGATGATAAGCAGGTATATGAAAGAATGCTTGACCTTGCTAATCAGTGAAATGCAAATGACAACCACAGTGAAATGACAAGACACATCTTTCAGAATAGCTATTATCAAGAATTTACAAATAACAAATATTGTTGAGGGTGTGAAGCGAAAGAAACCCTCTTACACTGTTGGTGAGAATATAAACTCGCATAGCCACCATAGAAAACTGCATGAAAATTCCCCAAAATCCTGATAATAGAACTACCATGCTGCTGCTGCTAAGTCGCGTCAGTCGTGTCTGACTCTGTGCGACCCCATAGACTGCAGCCCACCAGGCTCCTCGTCCCTGGGATTCTCCAGGCAGGAATACTGGACTGGGCTACCATTTCCTTCTCCAATGCATGAAAGTGAAAAGTGAAAGTGAAGTCACTCCATAACACCTAGCAATTCTATTCCTGGATATACAGCCAAAGAAAATATAAACACTAACTTGAACAGAAACATGCACCCTAAGGTCCGTAGCAGCATTGCTTACAATAGTCAAGATATTAAAGCAACCTAAGTGTCCATCGACAGACGAATGGTTACAAAAGATGTGATATGTATATACAATGCAGTTATACTCAGTCATAAATAAGAATGAGGTTCTGCCATTTGTAACAACATGGATGGACCTACAGGATATTATGTCTAGTGAAATAAGTCAAACAGAGAAAAACAAATATGGTATTTTAACACATAAGTAGAATCTAAGAATTTGAAAAAGAATAGATACATGTATATCTATAACTGAGTCACATTGTTATACACTAGAAACTAATACAATGTTGTTAATCAAGTATACTCAATGTAAAATAAAAGTTAAAAAAATTCCATACAGCACAGAGAAATATAAGCATTACTCTGTAATAAGTTTAAATGGAGTATAATCTATAAAATTTTTGAAATACTATGTTGTACACCTGAAGCTAATGTTGTAAATAGACTATACTTCAATATATAAAAAGAGAAATGGCAATGCATCAACTAAAATGTTTTTTAAAAATCTTAGTCATTGCAATTTTATATGCACTGATGCATACTAGTTAAACCAATTTAATCATTTTTTATGTTCTTAGTACAACAAAACAAAACCTGAGCCTGTAATAAATACAAGCACTAAAGCAAGAAATATTCAAATAAGTGCCACAAACAATTTAAAAGCCATGATATACACCTAATTGGTCAATAAAGTGTATGAATAATATAATTTGCATCAATGGGAAAGTCACTTTTTTTTTTCTTTGCTTAACTCTTTTTTTTTTAATTTAATTTTATTTTTAAACTTTACAATATCGTATTGGTTTTGCCATATATCAAAATGAATCTGCCACAGGTATACATGTGTTCCCCATCCTGAACCCTCCTCCCTCCTGCCTCCCCATACCATCCCTCTGGGTCATCCCAGTGCACCAGCCCCAAGCATCCAGTATCGTGCATCGAACCTGGACTGGTGCTCGTTTCACATATGATATTATACATATATCAATGCCATTCTCCCAAATCATCCCACCCTCTCCCTCTCCCACAGAGTCCAAAAGACTGTTCTATACATCAGTGTCTCTTTTGCTGTCTCGTATACAGGGTTATTGTTACCATCTTTCTAAATTCCATATATATGCATTAGTATACTGTATTGGTGTTTTTCTTTCTGGCTTACTTCACTCTGTATAACAGGCTCCAGTTTCATCCACCTCATTAGAACTGATTTAAATGTATTCTTTTTAATGGCTGAATTTTTGGTTTCCTAATTTTCTAGTAAAGGTGAATCTTTATAAAAGTAAGTGACTTTCTTTTATAAAGATTCACCTTTACTAGAAAATTTGGAAACCAAAAATTTCTTTCATAGATCAAAAATGAATTTATGTTAAAATAGTTATTTTTATTTATAAATAATTAGTAATAAATTTAAAAATTCACTTGTAAGTGGCATAAAACACACTATTTAGGAATAAATTCAACAAAAACATAAGACATCTATACTAAAACCCACTCAATATTGTGAAAAAATTAAAGAACTAAACAGAGAGAAATACACCAATTTCATAGATAAGAAAATTAATATTAAGATAACAATTCTACCCAAATTGATTGAAAGATCTAATGTAATTCCAATCATAACTTAAATGGAATTTTTTTAGAAATTGATATGTTAATTCTAAAATTTATATGGCAATTAAAAAGACCTAAAATAGACAAAAGGAGAGGGCAATGGCACCCCACTCCAGTACTCTTGCCTGGAAAATCCCAGGGACGGGGGAGCCTGGTGGGCTGCAGTCCATGAGGTCGCTAAGAGTTGGACACGACTGAGCAACTTCCCTTTCACTTTTCACTTTCATGCATTGGAGAAGGAAATGGCAACCCACTCCAGTGTTCTTGCCTGGAGAATCCCAGGGACGGGGGAGCCTGGTGGGCTGCCGTCTATGGGGTCGCACAGAATCGGACACGACTGAAGCGACTTAGCAGCAGCAGCAGCAGCAAAATAGACAAAACAGTATTTTAAACAACCAAAAAACTAAGTTGTAAGACATATATGGTGAATCGCTTTTGTGATAGCAGTGTTCTGGAGTCTTCTCAAAAAAGGGTATTGCAAATGTATGGGTTAGGTTGCAGGGCAAAAAATACCCAAACAATCAAGACAACAAATCTCAGAAGTGAATGTAAAACATAACTGTTTTAAGATTCTAAAAGAAAATATAGGAGAATTCCATCATGATCTATGGTAAGCATAAAAGGGAAAAGTGACAAATCTGACTTGTAGGATAAACTACCCTCCCTAAGACTAGTCTAATTTAACACTGAAATTACTACATTCCAGGAAACTATTTAATCCTACCCATGTTTGCCCAGCAGACAAGATTAAAAATTGGAAAATAAACTCACAAGATGACTTGAATCTAGAATATTAAACAAATTTCATAAATCAATAATAAGCACTGAAATAACTAAACATGGACAATATACTTGCAAAGATATTTTAAAAATAGATATACACATGTTCTTTAGGAAAGAATAGGTGCTCAATGGACTTAGTTATCAGGGAAACAGGACACCCTTGATTCCTGGCAGTGAAACAGATATGTAAGTTAATATAAATGTATTCATTGTAGGTTACCATTTCCTTCTCAAGGGGATCTTCCTGACCAGGGATTGAACCCAGGTCTTCTACACTGTAGGTGGATTCTTTACTGTCTGAGCTACTGGAGAAGCCAATTAATTGTATGTTTAAAATCTGTGCATTTCACAGCATTTTAATTTTACCTAATAAGAAATATTATATGTACTATTTTATTCACTTAATCCAATTTACCTTTTTAGTACTTAATATTGATAATAAAAATAATTAAATTATTCTAATTAGACCATAACTCTAACAATAATCAAGTAAGCATGATATTACTGAACATATATTATCAAAGAACACAAGTATTTCTTACCTCAAGTTGAATGTATTTCAAATTAAAGAAAGAGTAAGTGGAAATCAAAACACATTGCTTAATCTTTAGCATTTCTGTGGCATATTTTTGTAACAATGCTAGTTTGAAGGGTTTTTGCTTATCTTTATTTACCAGAAAATTATTAAACTTGCCAAAAGTTGCAGGAACTCAGTTTGACATTTCAAAAAGCATCCTGTTATGAATTTACTTTTATAATATTAATTTTTTAATTTGTGCTAGGTCTAAGTAAATCTTTTCATTAATTATGAACATTTCTTCCAAAGCTCATTTCCAATGAATTGAAAGCATCTGATTCTCCCTTCAAAGTATTGTTCAAGCAGAAGTTTCATAACAGAGAACAAATGTGAATAAAATTCTACCAGTACCAGTACAGAATACTGTACTTACTCCTGGGAAGGAAAGTTATGACCAACCTAGATAGCATATTAAAAAGCAGAGACATCTCTCTGTCAACAAAGGTCCGTCTAATCAAGGCTATGGTTTTTCCAGTGGTCATGTATAGATGTGAGAGTTGGACTATAAAGAAAGCTGAGTGCGGAAGAATTGATGCTTTTGAACTGTGGTGTTGAAGAAGACTCTTAAGAGTCCCCTGGACTGCAAGGAGATCCAACCAGTCCATCCTAAAGGAAATCAGTCCTGGGTGTTCATTGGAAGGACTGATATTGAAGCTTAAACTCCAATACTTTGGCCACCTGATGCAAAGAGCTGACTCCTTTGAAAAGACTCTCATGCTGGGAAAGATTGAAGGCAGGAGGAGAAGGGTATGACAGAGGATGAAATAGTTGGATGGCATCACGGACTCAATGTACACGGGTTTGGGTGTACTCCAGGAGTTGGTGATGGACAGGGAGGCCTGGTGTGCTGCGGCTCATGGGGTCGCAAAGAGTCGGACATGACTGAGCGACTGAACTGACCTGAGTACAGAATACTAGAAAGATAAACTTAAACTTGTGATAACCTATAAGCAACATCCTCAACTTTGTATCTTTATATGTGACTGTTTATTAGATGTTAATATAGCAAATAGATTCAATTATATTTTAATATTTTATAATTAAAATACAATAGGCAAACACATAGAAAGCATAATGACTCAATATTGTGACAAACGGTCTCAGTTTGATCCTGTTACATCATTCAAATAAACCCTACAAATAGTAAAATCCTAAGACAAATATCTGTTTAAAATAATGGAAGCAATTCACATTTCTGCTTTTGTTTGTCAATATCTGTTTGACTTTACACATTTTAATTTTAGTGACTTTTTCAGTGAATTCTATAGTCTGAAACACATGAAACTGAATTTTACCATTTCTTTTAAATGTAGAGTACACATTTCAGTGGTATGATTCAGTAACCTGAATGTCATATATTTCTTGATTTGTGTATTTGTCTGAAAGTAATTACATGACCTCATATATTTTCCTCTAAACAGAATGCAGCTTCCTAATCTCAGTCAGCAAATCAAGTAACTGTTTAGAGTTATTTATACTGACCTCTATTTTTTATAATAGTTGATGCAAAGACAACACCATTTCTGAGTCAGGATAAATCTACATATACAAATATTCTTGTTTCCTGTTATTTAGCCATCAGTTATACAGGATTAGACTTCCCTGGTGGCTCAGATGGTAAAGCATCTGCCTACAATGCAGGAGACCTGGGTTCAATCCCTGGATTGGGAAGATATCCTGGAGAAGGAAATGGCAACCCTTTCCAGTATTCTTGCCTGGAAAATCCCATGGACAGAGAAACCAGGTAGGCTACAGTCCATGGGGTTGCAAAGAGTCATACATGACTGAGTGACTTCACTTTGACTTTATACAGGATTATGCAACCAAGATGTGAATCAAGTGTAATCCCAAAGCTAGTGGCTTAGGTTTCCATTACAATAAAAGTCAAAGAGCCTGAAAAGACCTGTGGGACACCGTTAGTAAGACTGACATATGTGTTATGGGAGTGTCCAAAAAAAAAGAGGGGAAAGGATGATAGACTATTTGAAAAAAATGACTAAAAATTTCCCAAGTTTGATAAAATACATAAATATAAATATCCAAGAACTTTAATCAACTTCAAGTAAGATGAACTAAGAGACCCACACTGAAACATTCTTAAACTTTCAAAAGTCAAGGAAAAAGACGTCTTGAGAGCATCAAGATAAATGTGATACCACAGAAATGACTCGTAATAATATCACCATAAGATTTCTTTCTCATCAGAAAGTTTGGAGGCCAGAAGGAAGTGGACAAGTACTTTCAGAGGTCCAAAAGAAAACAAAAACAGACAAACAAACAAAAAATTGTCAGAGAAACCTCTTTCTAGCAAAAGTTTCCTCCAAAAGTGAGGGAGATATTAAGACATTCCCAGATAAACAGAAACATAGGTAAGAATTACATAGTAAGAATTATCTAAGGGAGTCTTCCAGTTTGAAATAAAAGGCCACAAGATAGTAATTCAATGTCATATGAAGAAACAAATATTTCTATGAAAGTGAATATTAGAGGCAAATACAAATGCTATTTTTATTTTAATAATTTCTAACTCTACATTTTGCTTTGTACATGATTTAAAAGACTAACACATTTAAAAATAGCATTAGTCTAAAACCTAATATTTGTGTAGCATTGATTTTAACTCCACAATGTGTTTTCTACATAATTTCAGAGACTAGAAAGAATTTTTCAGCCATGTTTTGGAGCATAGAGTGTATAAAATATAGTTTTGTGATATCAACACTAAAGCCTACTCATAGACCTGTAAAAGAACAGAGATTTTTATATTGATGAAGTTAAAATGAAAGTGAAAATGTTATATGAAAAGTTATATGAAAGTGAAAATGAAAGTCGCTCAGTCGTGTCCAACTCTTTGCGACCCCGTGGACTATACACTCCACGGAATTCTCCAGGGATCTCCCAACCAAGGGATCAAACCCGGGTCTCCCTCATTGCCCGAGGATTCTTTACCAGCTGAGACACACGGGAAGCCCAATTATAAGCTGGTATAAATTCACATTATAACCATTGCCTATTGAATGTAATCTCCATTGTAACCATAACAAATAAAGCTATACAATTTATGAAAAAAAGGAAATTAGAAAGAAATTTAAATATTCTACTACAAAAATCAAATACAAAAGAATGCAGTAATTCAGAAAATGAGACGAAGCAAACTATAAAAATAAAGAACAAAGAGAAAAACGACAGGAGTCACTTCTTATTAGTGATTGTGTTAAATGTAAATATATTTAACTCTCCAGTCAAAACAAAGGGACTGGCAGATGGGGGCAAAATGATATAATAAAACTATATGCTGTCTGCCAAACACTCAAATTGGGTCCAGACACAAACAGGTCAAAAGTGAAAGAAGAGAGGTATTCCACACCAATAATAACAAAAAAGAGAACAGAGATAGGTATACTAATATCAATCAAAAGAGACTTTAAAAAGGTTATCAGAGGCAAAGAATTAGATTACCTCTTAATATAAGGCTCAATAAAGCAAGAAGAATATAACAATTATAAACATTTACTACCTAATAACAGACCATGAAAACATATGAAGCAAAAATTAACAGAATTGAAGAGTGAAATAGTTCTATAGTAACAGTTGTAAACTTTAATAGTCCACTTTCAGTAATGGATAGAACAACCAGATAAAAGATAAATAAAGAAATACAGGACTAGAGTACTGTGATAAACCAACTAAATTTAACAGTCATATACAGAACACTGTAAACCAAAACAAAATACAACTTTCTAAAGTGCACATAGAATATTTTCCAGGTTATATCATGTGTTAGGCCAAAAATTGCCTCAACTGAGTAAAAAGATAGACACAATAAAAATATCAAGTAAACTCACAATATGGAGGAAGCTTGAGGACAATATGCTAAATGAAATAAGCTAGTCACAAAAAGTACAACATTTTATGGTTCCACTAAATAGAATGGTGGCTACCAGGGCCTGTGGGGAAGGGAGAAAAGGGAGTTTAATAGGTGTAAAGTTGCAATTATAACAGATGAAGAGTTCTGGAGATGGATAATGATAGCATGATAATAGTAACATATTATGGATGTATTTGTACCACTGAACTGTACACTTAATGCTTAAGATAGTCTACTTCATGCTTATATATTTTACCACCTAAGATTTGAGAAAAACTCAATTACAACAATGAAATTTTGAAAACTAGGGTTGTCTTCATCTTTGGTTTGACTATCATGTGGAATCCATTTTAAATGGGAAAAGTGGAGTTATTTTTCACTTACCGCATGGTGAGGTTTCAGTAGTAAGTGTGGATGAATGAAGATGATACAGATTCTGATTATGTATTCATTGCTATACAACCCATGTCTAATGAGCTTCATAAACTCTGTGAGAATTGGGACAGTACAGGAATTGAGAGTGTAGTCACTATATATAATCTTACTCTGAATCCCATTCCCAATTTACTGAATGAGGTTAAACAAGTTAGTTAATTTTCCGGTTGTTCTTTTACCTCAAATATAAAATGAGGAGAAATCAGCACAATGTGGAAGACAGATAGAGACCCTAAAATGTATTCATAAAAATAGTGAGAATTTTATTAGGTTTTATCACATCCAGTTCTACATGCATGATGACAGAATTCAAAAAATGATTTTTGTATCAATTTCAGAAAAAGTGTGTTCATTTTTCAAGCATTGATTCAAGAAGGTATTACCTATTGAACTCTGAAAAGGTAACACAAACTTCAGATATTCTTCCCTCCCCTGTCTACTCCCTTGACTGATGAATCGCCTGCTTTGATGCCCTTCCAACAGATCCTGACACTATCTCCAGAATCCTATATGCTATATTTTCCCTCTTATCCCACATATATTGATACATGTACATATATATATGTATATAGCAAAATTAACATCTAATGCAATGTCATATATAAACATAGAATTTATAAATATTCATATATAACATTTATATAATACATGAAATATTTACACTTAATAAGTTTTTGAAAATATAAACATATCTTTATGACTCACGATATCAGAATGGACAAATATTTCTTAAAACACACAAATGCTAACTAACAAAAGGAAGACTGATTAATAATTTTACACTATAATTAAAACACCACTAAACAGTGAAAAGATGAGCCACAGGATGGGAGAAGATACCTGAAACATCCAGAAAGTATATGCAACAACAAAAGCAGAAGGATGACCCAATGGAAAAATAGGGAAGTTTGGAACCAGCACTTTAAAAAAGGATATCTAAATGGCTAATAAATATATATAATGGTGCTCTACTTGATTAATCATCACAGCAATGTAAATTAGAATCCTAATAGGTTATCTCTATGTACTCACCTCAAAGGCTCAAAAAAAGGAAGCAAGAATATTTGATGACTAGATCTGGTACAATCAAGCATGGTAAATTTTGGCAGTTTGCTAATACAGAATCTCCCCCTTATATGTGGCAGGATGTGTTCCAAGACCTCCAGTGGATACTGCAACTGTTGATAGTACCTAACTCTCTATATGTTTTGTTTTTTTCCTATACATGCTTATACGTTTCAATTTCTAATTAGACACAGTGAGAGATTACCTATAATAAAATGGAATCATTATAACAATATACTATAATGCAAGTTATAAGAATGAGGTCTCTCACCTTAATCAATCTCAACTACTGCCATAAATGTGGGAGAAGTTTCTTCATTGGCAGACTCCTCAGTAATTTTTATATTTTTCAGCCCAAACTTATTCCTATATTTGTATACCCATCCCTGACTGGCAGTAAATGGCTTGGTGTCAAATTTTCAGGGGGCCATTTGCTGAAGTCTTTGTGCAGGCAAAGTGCTTTATGGCACAACAAGTTGCTACCAATCAGAACACATTTTCTGCTCATGTCTTCCACCCACAATTTTAATGTCTTTTTCACCTTAACTGACCACTTAGAATGCACTGTAGCTGTAATTTTGCGGGCTGTATAAGTGTGAGGTGTGACAGCAAAATAGCATGAATTTCTTCCCTCCTTCACAATATCATAGATAGAAAATCTGTTTTTACTGTAAATCTTAGCAACCTCAGTGTATGATTTTGTTTTCTTTCCTTATTAAGTCAAGCACTTTCACATTTTCACTTAAAGGAGGCATTTTACGACTACTTTTTGCCATATCTGAGTAGCCAGCATTATAACTCTCACACTTTGGGGCCATTATTAAGCAGAATAAGGAGTATTTGCACACAAACACCGTGATACTGCAACCAACTATCAATCTGACAACCATGAAGGGTAGTAAGTGACTGATGAGTGTCAGTGAGTGTGCACAGCCTGGATAAGCTGGACAATGGGATGATCATGTCCCTAGAGGAAAGGGCAGGAAGGTGTAAGATTGTATCACTACACAGAAGTTAGCAGTTCAAAATATACGAGTTGCTTATTTCTACAATTTTCCTTTTAATATTTCCAGACCATGGTTGACCACAGGTAACTAAAACCACAGGAAGTGAAACCCTGGATAAAGAACATACATTGTACTGAACACATATGCTGTTTATGAACCACAATTCCATCCTACTATATAAAATATACAAATGCATAGATAAAGTCATGAGAAGACATCAGTAAGGATGTTCTTTTTAAAATATCTCAAACTAGAAACAAGCAAAATAAGTACTCAGAGTGAATGGATGAATATATTGTGGAACTCATAGAAGATAACTCTATATAGTGATAAAAAGAATGAGGTATAAAATAACATGAATGCGTTCTGAAAATCATGTTGAGTGAAATAAACCATTCACAAATTAGAAGACATTGTATGATTCCATTAATATAAATTTCAAAAAAAGACAGTTATTCTAAACTGCTGGAAGGTAGAATAGCGGTCACCCTTGGTGGTAAAATGAGCTGAGACTAGATATGACCTGAGGGTGCTCTTGGGTAATGTTCTGTTTCTTTTATCCACTGCTGGTAACAGATGTTTACTTTATAAAATTTCATTGGCATACCTTATTAATTCTGTTTTTAAAATTAGACAAAAGAATAAATACTCAAACATTCATTTAGCCATGATTTTCCCCTAGAATTTCATAAAAATTCATAGTTTATAATATTCCTATTTTAATTAAAAAGTTCAAAAATTGGCTAAGCCTCTTCTAGTACCATTTTTTCATTATATACAATCTTAAATTGTTTCTGTGCTATAATTTAGCCAAAAAATTCAGAGTAAGCTAAATAAAGGGATATTCGATAGTTGCCAACCACAGAGAATAGTTCCAAATATATGGGCAATAATGTATCTGTAAATGAAGTGATATGAAAGATAAAAAATATATTAAATATGTGCAATTCATCATTATAATACCATTTTTTGAACTATTGAATATGAATAGCATTTTTAATTTTTTTTGAACCATGAAGCCTTAGTATTGGACCTACAGGAGTAGAAGAAATTGCACTATCACAGATATACAGCATTATTCCAAATGCACACATCTTTTTCTTATTCTTGAACACATAAGGCCATGGAATATATAATTCACTTTTAGTGTGGGAGTGACCTTCATCATTCATATGCTACATTCACCATGGACCTCTTCTAGTCTGGCTCTGAAAGTAAATCTCTTCTCTTAGATGAGAAATTAAGTTAGAAGCAGCAGTGGCACAGCAAGAGCCGTGTCATGTGTCTGATTAACTCTTCACACCTTACTAGAAGTTAGGTGGTCATATTGGCTATGGCTATTGAAGAATATTGTCCATTTTTCCATTGGACATATTTCTTTGTATTATGGAGAAATAGACTCTTGACATGATGAGGATAAACTATATTGCCTGATATTCTAACCCATTAAATTTAGCAATTCTCTTTAAAATAATTGTTTTCAATACATCTAAATATGTAGAGGCCTAAGAAATTCTCAGATTACATTTTCATTTAGTGGAATTTCTTTCCTGTATTCATTCACTGAAGAACCATTTATCAACCACCTAAAATGTACCAGGTACAATACTAGGTTCTGTGAATACAAAAGTGGATAGGATACTATATCTCAGTAATAGAATGGAAAATCGTGCCAACTATTAGGGAGAATTATTTTGGTCTCCTCTGTGCATGATCTAGGTAAATTTGAATGGAGAAAATGATGCCTGAGCTGATTCAAATATTTTTTCATCCAGTTTCCCTCAATAGGAATATCTTGTATAAATATATACAATATCACAACCAGAAAACCAACAGATATAATCCATTGACCTTATTCAAAATTCAGTTTTGCATGCTCTTTGTGAAAATTTGTGTGTGTGTGTGTGTTCAGGTCTGTGCAATTTTCCCACACATGTAAGTTCATGTGATCATTACAAGAGTTAAGACATAAAAGAATTTCGTCACAGGGACTCCTCACAATACCCTTTTATAGGCACAGTTATTGCCATGCTCCAACTCCTTCTCTTCCTAATATCTGGAAACCACTATTTGCCATCTGTTCTCTTTCATTTTGTCATTTCAAAATTTGTATGTAAATGGAATTGAACACCATGTAATTATTTCTGATAGGTTTTTTTTTCACACAGCATAATTCTCAGGAGATCCATCCACTGTCTTATATGTATCAGTGGTATCAGAAACTTATTTCTTTTCATTACTGAGTAGTATTTCATAGCATAAATGTACCACAATTTGTTTAACTGTTCACCCATTGAAAGATACATGGGTCGTTTCCATTTTTTAATGTTATAAATAAAGGTGCTATGAACATTTATGTACAGATATTTGTGTGTATTAAAATTTTCATTTCTCTGGTGTAAATGTCCAAGAATGCATTGTTGAATTACATGGTACACACATGGATTGTTTCATTAGAAACTGAAAGATATTTTTCCAGAGTGACTGTGCCATTTTATATTTCTATTAGCAAGTATGTGTTCCAGTTTCTATTATCCTCAACTCTCTTAGTGTTATCATTATACATTTTTTCTCATTTAGGCATTCTGATAGGTATGTTGAAGTCACATCAAGTTTCCCTTGCTGTGATTGTGTATACCTAACATCCAATAACAGCTAATCTTCATCTCTTGTAATAGATGTGTTTAAACCATTTGTATTTAATGATATTTTTGATATGTTTTGATTTGAGTTCTTCATTTCTGAAAGTTCATTTTTACCTGTGGCATCATTTTCTTTCTGTCTGAGGACTGTCTTTTAGTGTTTATTTACAGCAGTTCTGCTGACAACAAATTCTTTTAGTTTGCTTTCATCTGAAGATGTATTTAATTTACTTTCATTTCAGAAAGCTATCTTGATTAGAAAAGGAATTATATATTAATGGCACCCCACTCCAGTAGTCTTGCCTGGAAAATCCCATGGACGGAGGGGCCATGTGGGCTGCAGTCCGTGGGGTCACTAGGAGTCGGATACGACTGAGCGACTTCACTTTCACTTTTCACTTTCATGCATTGGAGAAGGAAATGGCAACCCACTCCAGTGTTCTTGCCTGGAGAATCCCAGGGACACGGGAGCCTGGTTGGCTGCCGTCTATGGGGTCACACAGAGTCGGATACGACTTAAGCAACTTAGCCCCTGAAAAATGCCTTCTGGTTTCCAAATAGAGTCATCTAAATCATTATTCTCCCATGTATAATATATTATTTTCCCCTGAATGCTTAGAAGATTTTTCATCCCTTATCTTTGGCCTTTTGCAGTTTTATTCTGATGCACTAGACATAGTTTCTTTAAAACTAACTTGTTTCAGGCACTTGATTACATATGTTTACATATTCTCTTCCTAATTTAGAAAGTTTTCACTATTAGATATTCTTTATTTTTTGTCTGAGCCATTTTTTTTAAATCTTTCTCCCACAACAAAGGAAATAAAAGCAAAACTAAATGGGACCTAATTAAACTTAAAAGATTATACACAGCAGATGAAATTATTATAAAAAAGACAACAGACATAATGAGAGAAAATATTTGCAAATGTGACCCATAACAGGTTAATATACAAAATATGTAAACAGCTCTCACAACTCAATGTCAAAAAAAAAACAACCTTAATTAGAAAATGGACCAAGGACCTGAATAGACATTTTTCCAAAGACATACAGATGACCAATAAGCACATTAAAAGATGCTTAACATTGTTAATCACCAGAAAAATGCAAATTAAAACCCCAATAAGATATCACCTCATACCTGTCATAATGGTTATCATCAAAAAGACAACAAATAACAAGTGTTGGTGAGGATATGGAGCAAACAGAACCCTTAAACACTGTTGGTTCAAGTGCAAATTGGTACAGCTACTGTAGAAAAGAATATGGAGATTCTTCAAAAACACTAAAAATAGAACTACTATATGATCCAGTAAGCCACTCTTGGGAAAATATGAGAAAAAAGCAAAAACACTAATTCAAAAAGATAAATGCATCCTGATGTTTATAGCAGTATTATTTACAATAGCAAAATTTGAAAATTTTTGTGTTCATCAACAAGTGAATGGATAAAGGGGTGATATATACACATACCATATATATCCATATGTATCAATACACACACATGGATTACTACTATTCAGTCACAAGAGAAATTTTACCACTTCCAACAATATGAATGGACCTGGATGCTATCATGCCTAGCAATATGTCACATAGGGAAAGGCAAAAACAGTATGTTATCAAATATATAGGAATATGAAAAATAAAACAAATGAATGTACATTACAAAGCAGAAACAGACTTGCAGGTATGGAGGACAAACTAATGGTTACCAGTGGGAAGAGGGAAAAGGAGAGACAAGACATGAGCTCAAGAGGTACAAACTATTATGTATAAAATGATTAAGCTACAAGGATTTACTGTATAATACAGGGAATATAGCAATTATTGTATAATAACTTTATTGGCCTTTCTAGACAGTAATTGTTATTTTATATCATGGAAAATACATTATAAATCATATCCTAAAGCAACAAATAAGAGAATATAAAACACTTCTGCTCTCTCTTTCACTGAATACACATCATTTTTTGTCAATAATGCTATATAATCAACAATGGAAAGGAATACACTTTGAGAGTTCATTTTAAGTTTTTAAAAAGGAATACACTTTGAGAGTTCATTTTAAGTTTTTAAAAAGTAACTTCCATAGCAATATCCTAGCATTTGTATGCATGTGCATCCACATAAGCCGCACAACACACAGTCCCTCAGGTAGGTGGATGTGCAAATTAAATATGACCACATTTAAGAAATTCTGTTCTGGATTTCCTTAGAAGTCACTTTTAGTAGCTCTGGACAACAAGGAATCATGGAAAGTCTGGGTAATCATAAAATATGTTTGCATTTAGTAGTGATTGCTCTACCTGCAGAACAGAAAAATCTTAGAGTCACTCAGAAATGTCTGTGTGTAGAGCATACAGTGTGAATTCTAAAAGGTATTTGCCATTATTTATAATTTGTGGAATGGATAGCTAATAATATCTATAAACTTGATAGTCTTAAGAATAATATTATAGTCTACACTGTATGATGACAATGAGTATTGGCTGAAAGCCCTGTAAGTGTAATTTCTATTGCTATGAATAGCTCCCAATAAAATGCCACTATTTCACATCTGAATCAGCGATAATTCCCACTGAATGCTTTCCTGAAACCATGATAATGTATTATTTACATGTAGGCAACTACAGGTGTCTTAAGTAGGATATGTGTTGAGATCATTAATTGAGAAAGCAGACAGATGTATTTATCCTTGTACTTTATAAAAGTACAAGTTATTACTTATGGTACAGGTTGAGTAGGTCCAAATTTCATCTTTGAGAAGACAAAAAAAACACAGCAGGAACCTCAGAAACATGCCAGTGGTCAGAAATCCAATCCCTTTTCTTATTCCCAGTGTCATCTTCTATTCATGTATCTTGTAGTGCCAGATCTTTTTGTATCCACTGTGTTGTTAGATAAGAATTATTGATGTAACCTTATCTACTATATCAAGTTTAGAATACTGACATAGAGACTTCTCACTGACTGTATATTCCCCAATAGGAAATCCAGCATTTCAGCTATCACACAAAGTTGTTCATTATTCTAAATAAATAGTTCACTACTCACTTTGTAAAAGTAATTTCACCTTTATCAAGCACCTGACCCTCTAAACTAACTGATTCAAATAAAACTGAAAGACGTTCTGAAGCTCTGTATGTAGGAGTCACTTAACAAATGGAAATCAATAAATATATATTGAATACAGTGGACAAGACTAAATATATTAATAAGTAGAGTGGGGATAAAAGTACATTTGATGATGTTGGCAAAAAGAGCATTTCTCTAAGCATGACAATAATACATATTAAATATTGTTCCACTATGCACTAATCGGAGAAGGCAATGGCACCCCACTCCAGTACTCTTGGCTGGAAAATCCCATGGACGGAGGAGCCTGGTGGGCTGCTCCATGGGGTCGCTAAGAGTTGGACACAACTGAAGTGATTTAGCAGCAGCAGCAGCATGAACTAATACCAAATAACCTAAAATGAACCAGATGATATATAAACTATAAACACAAAATATATGAGAAATGTGCTATAATATATAGTATTTTAAAGAGTAAATTAATTCTAAAGCTTTCAGTTTTGATTCCTACAAATTTATAAGTGAGTAGGCACTTTACCAAGACTTCTTCCAGAGCAGTGAGAAATCTTATCATCCAATCTCTCACTTTACTGATTCAACAGTTATACCTCATTATCTAGGGTGACATATGTTTGATCATCCAAATGTGTACAATTCTGAGAGAAGGGATATCAATAATTACATAAGGACAAGAGGTATAAATAGGAACTGTTCCTGGACTGAGACTTGTGATTATCCCAATGAACCAGATTTATCTTTGGATAACAAGCAAGATGGTTAAATACTAGCAACAGCTTGAAAAATACAGGGACCATCCATCAATGTACATGAGCTAAATTAGAATGACCATAGAGAATAATTTAAACAGACTTTAAATGTTTAACATTTTATAAAGATTTGATACCCACTTGAAAGGAAAGGCTGCAAATAACCAAATAAATCTCAGAAATTAAGACTTTTCCTTACATCTCATGAAAATAAAGCTTTTAAAATAAATGAGGAGGACACAGAGGCCTTCACATAATCACTAAATTACAAAGAACAGATGTGGACCATTTTTGGGTAGATGTGCATCCTGGTAAAAAATAAAATAGAATAAAACAGCATGCACAGAACCAAACCAGATTGGCTTTTTAATGGCTCATACCTGTGTGATTACTAAATACAACAACAAAAATAAAACTGTTCACTTGACTAGGGCTAAGCCACTTTAGCTACTTTAACTGCAAATTGTGTCATTTGCTTGTGTGTTCTTTTTTAACAACCAAATATAATGAGTTTTTTCTGGTCTTATAAGTACAGAGACAACCCCTGATTTGTTTATGTCAGGTCATTATTGGTTTGGAGACTAATTGCTCCTCTGGATAAGCACATTCTTTCTTATACTATAACATTTCTATTCAGAAACAAGTAATGTCATATTTAGTGATCTTTACAAATCATTTATGTTAGCATTTATATTTTAAAATAAATTAGGGATTTCACCTTTAAAGTACGTATGTCCAAAGTAAAAGCTAGGGTTGCTAACTAGGCCAACTCTGTTTTCCCCCATTATTTTCCATACCTACCCTTACTCTAGTTCAGACTATCCATAACATACAATGCAATTGACTGCACTCTTAAGTATCTTACCTGTTATTTTTCATCATGTCTATTTGAAAAATGGGTCTGGATTTCTAATCATGGTGTTACTTATTGAAAGTAAAAACAGGTACTAACACAGGGTTTGTAGCTAAAATTTGAGAATGCATCTACATTTGGATGTGTGCCAACAGAGAAGATAATAGCTTAATGATCTGGTTGGGGGTGGGCGAAAAGTCAAATCACTTCACTAGTATTTACCTTTTATGGCATCATGGTTTTAACATTGTTTTAAATTTCACATCATAATAGGGCAAAATATAAAAATATGGAATAATGTGAGGGAATAATAATTTTAAGACAGAATAACAATAGGTAGGGCATGGATTGAAATGATGGAGAATTAAAGTCAACCTAAATTAAGTTATATATTGATTCAGAGAGAAAACTATAGATCAGTGGTTCTCAAAATGTGGCTCCCAACCAGCACCTACCAGCATCACTTGGAAATTTGCTAGATTTAAACTTTTGGACCTCACTCCAGATCTACTGACTGAGATATTCTGGTGGAGGAACAGTGCAAACATTTTTAAAAGCATGCCAGGTGATTCTGATACATGGTAAAATGTTTAAGAACCACTGCCATAGATACGGAGTTCCCATTAAAAATACTTAGGAGAAAAAAGTTTTACTAAGATATAGAAAGATGTGGAATATAAAAGTCAAAATGAAAAACATATTAACAAAACCAAACCATAACCAAAGTATGTAATTCAAAGAACAGAGTATGGATTGCCAGAGGAGAAAGGGTAATGTGAGTGAAGGAAATCAATTGTATCATGACAGATGGAAAGTACAGTTTTGGTGGTGGGGTCACTGAAGAGTATGCAGAAGTAGAAATATAATGTTGTACACATGAAATTTATATAATGTTATAAGCCAATATTATCTCAACAAAAATGTTTTAAAAGTTTTAAAAAATATTTCATTTACTGAGTTTTTAAAATATCTCAGGGGAATATGTAGGTAAAGTTGGCAAAAAGGAAAAAAATAAACTTGTATTTGTTTAAACATTTAAGAAAATCTAAAATAACATCCCTAAATATAAAGTTGTATTATTTAATGTCAAAGACCTCAGGAAAGCTGGCAGGAGGAATACCATCTTTGGTGAAAAGATGATAATTAAATCAATCCTTAAAAATCATTGAAGTTAAATAAGCTCATAATAATCTCATTTTCTCCTTATAGAATCATGAGAAATACATAGGGCCCATATTCTTAATCTTTTATATTTATAGAGAAATACATAGATTCATTCCAGATTATACAACTCTTAAATGACACAGCTCACAAACTACACATTTCTCATTTTAATTAAAATAATCTGACTCTCCCTGCTACTCTGACCCCAACCTTAATGGCAGGCATCAACTCAAGAATTTCAGCTTCTGAGTATGTGAAATAAGGGAAATTATGTCTTTCATCATTTTGTGTAGAGTGTTAAACACAGAGAACAATGATCTACCAAAATGAGAAATTAATAAAACAATTTCATGTACAATTACATCACAAAAGAATAAAATATCTAGGAAAAAGTTCAACCAAGGAGGTAAAAGACCTGTACTCTGAAAATTATAAGATGTTAATGAAAAAAATTTAAGACAACACAAATATAAAGATATCTTGTGTCCATAGACTAAAAGAATTAATATTATTAAAATGTCCCTACTATCCAAAGCAATGTATAGATTCAATTCAATCCCTCTCAAAGTATCAAAGAAATTTTTCACATAACTAGAACAAGGAATTTTAAAATTTATATGGAACCACAAAAGACCCCAAATTATCAAAACAATCTTGAGAAAGAAGAAGAAAGCTAGAGGTACCAGGCTCCCTGATTTCAAACTATACTATAAAGCCAGAGTAATGGAAACAATATGGTGTGGGCACAAAAGGAGACACAAAGATCAATAGGACAGAACAATGAGCCTGGAAACAAATCCATGCTTTCATGCTCAGTTAATCTATGATAAAGTAAATAATATTAAGAAAAAGACTGCCTTTTCAATAAACCATGTAGAAAAACTGGACAGCTACATGCTAAAAAAAAAAAAAAAGAAGAAAAGAAACTGGACCACTTTCTTATACCATATACCCATATACAAAAATCTTCAAAACAGAAAAAGGCTTAAATGAAACAACTGCAACCATATAATTCTTAGAAGAAAACAGGCAGTAAACTCTTTGACATTGGTCTTGGCAATATTTTTTGGATCCATTTTCTCAGGCAAAGGCAACAAAAGCTAAAATAAACCAGTAAGACTACATCAAATGAAAAAAAAATTTGTGCAATAAAGGAAAACATCAAGAAAATGAAAAGGCATCATACTGAATGGAAGAATATATTTGTAAATGATATATCCAATAAGGGGTTAATATCCAAAACATATAAACAGCACATACAACTCAATAGCAAAAGAATAATCTCATTAAAAAGAAATAGGCAGACAACCTGAATAGATAGTTTTCCAAATGAAACACACTGATGGTCAACAGGAGGGGGATCACATGTAAACCCATGGCTGATTCATATCAATGTATGGCAAAAACCACTACAATATTGTAAAGTAATTAACCCCCAACTAAAATAAATAAATTAAAAAAAAAACATGATAGACATAACTATTTGGAGAATGCAAATCAAAACCACAATGAGATATCACCACACACCTGTCAGAAATACTATCACCGAAAATATAACAAACAACAAATGTTGGTGAGGATGTGAAGCAAAGGGAATCTTCCTGAACTGTTGGTAGAAATGTACATTGGTACTGCCACTATGGAAGTACTTCCAAGAACTAAAAGAAGAATTACCTACAATTTGCCAGTTTCACATCTAAGTATTTAGCTGCAGGAATCAAAAACATTAATTTATAAAGATACATGTACACCCCCTTTTTCAGTGCGGCATTATTTGCAGTAGCCAAGCTGTGAAAGCAACCTGTGTCCACCAGCATATGAATGGAAGAAGAAGTAGTGTATATATATACAGTACAATATTGCTTGGTCATTAAAGAAAAAAGGAAGAAATCTTGCCATTTGTGATACAGATGGACCTAGAAGGTATTCTGCTAAAGTGAACTAAGTCAGACAGAAAAGATAAATATATACAGTTTAACTTACACTGGAATTTAAAAACAACAAAATAAATGAGAAAACAAAACAGAAACAGACTCATAGATAAGAGGGGAAGGAATGTGGAGTGAGAAGCTGAGTGAAATAGGTGAAGGGTATTAAGAGGCACAAAGTTTCATTTATAAAGTAACTTACAGGGGTATACTATGTAGCATGACGTCAACAGCACTGCGATAACTTTGTATGGTGACAGATGGTTACTAGATTTATTGTGCTGATCATTTCATAATGCATTTAAATGTTGAACCGCTATGCTATTCACCTGAAATGAACATAATGTTGTACATCGACTATACTTCAATACTTTTTTAAAAAAAAGTACTGCTTGAAATTGCAACTATAAATGAATCAACTGACTTTTCAACTAGGAAAGCAAAATTTACTACAGCAAAGATATGTGGTAAATATAGTCTTATTACGTTTCCACATGTGAGATATACACACACACACACACATATATATATATATATGTATATAGTCAACTGAAGATTTATAAGACTGTATAAGAATGGTCAGGAATCAGAGTCTCAATGGGCATTACTAGAATGTTGGGTAGAGTGATTCTTCTTGGTATGCAACCCTAGTCCCTGACTACTTAAGTGCAAAACTTTCCTTATTTATGTTAATAATCAAAATATAAAAGCAAACATAAATCTTCCCCTCATACTTCCAAACATTCTCTAGAGAGAATGAACTGTACCACAGTAACCAGCAACACCAATGCTCAGAGAAATGTGAACATGACTTGTAAAGCAGGAAAGAATCCATACACAACGTATTCCTTCAGTCATCAAAATCTCTTTAAAATGCTATACTATTACATTACACTACTGTTAATATATCTATTTGTGATGGTGCCTTGGAATGTTAAGAATCTGCCTGCAATGCAAGAGTCTGGGGTAAAATCCCTGAGTCAGCAAGATGCCCTGGAGAAGGAAATGCAACCCACTCCAGTGTTCTTGCCTGGAGAACTCCAAGGACAGAGGAGCTTGGTGGGCTACATACAGTCCATGGGGTCGCAAAGAGTCAGATATGACTGAGCAACTAACACACCCATACTGCCAAAGCCTTTGACTGTGTGGATCACAATAAACTGTAGAAAATTCTGAAAGAGATGGGAATACCAGACCACCTGATCTGCCTCTTGAGGAATCTGTATGCAGGTCAGGAAGCAACAGTTAGAA
The DNA here is from genome assembly GCF_003369695.1 of Bos indicus x Bos taurus. Taxonomy (NCBI): domain Eukaryota; kingdom Metazoa; phylum Chordata; class Mammalia; order Artiodactyla; family Bovidae; genus Bos; species Bos indicus x Bos taurus. Next base: position 47,438,191 of record NC_040101.1, read on the forward strand.
CTGGACATGGAACAACAGACTGGTTCCAAATAGGAAAGGAGTACGTCAAAGCTGTATATTGTCACCCTGCTTATTTAACTTATATACAGAGTACATCATGAGAAACGCTGGACTGGAAGAAGCAAAAGCTGGAATCAAGATTGCTGGGAGAAATATCAATAATCTCAGATATGCAGATGACACCACCCTTATGGCAGAAAGTGAAGAGGAACTCAAAAGCCTCTTGATGAAAGTGAAAGTGGAGAGTGAAAAAGTTGGCTTAAAGCTCAACATTCAGAAAACGAACATCATGGCATCCGGTCTCACCACTTCATGGGAAATAGATGGGGAAACAGTGGAAACAGTGTCAGACTTTATTTTGGGGGGCTCCAAAATCACTGCAGATGGTGACTGCAGCCATGAAATTAAAAGACGCTTACTCCTTGGAAGGAAAGTTATGAGCAACCTAGATAGCATATTCAAAAGCAGAGACAGTACTTTGCCAACAAAGGTCCGTCTAGTCAAGGCTATGGTTTTTCCTGTGGTCATGTATGGATGTGAGAGTTGGACTGTGAAGAAGGCTGAGCGCTGAAGAATTGATGCTTTTGAACTGTGGTGTTGGAGAAGACTCTTGAGAGGTCCTTTGGACTGCAAGGAGATCCAACCAGTCCATTCTGAAGGAGATCAGCCCTGGGATTTCTTTGGAAGAAATGATGCTAAAGCTGAAACTCCAGTACTCTGGTCACCTCATGAGAAGAGTTGACTCATTGGAAAAGACTCTGATGCTGGGAGGGATTGGGGGCAGGAGGAGAAGGGGACGACAGAGAATGAGATGGCTGGATGGCATCACTGACTCGATGGACGTGAGTCTGGGTGAACTCCGGGAGTTGGTGATGGACAGGGAGGCCTGGCGTGCTGCGATTCGTGGAGTCGCAAAGAGTCCGACAGGACTGAGCGACTGAACTGAACTGAACTGTTAGTAGAGTAGTCTTCTTGCCTTCAAAGTATCAAAACTCTCAAATTTCTTTCTTCCCCTACAGAACACTTCATATACCTTCCCTTCCTGGCATTTAATAAACATGAAAAACATGCAATTCTTCATTCAAGAGTTTTGAAATGCTGCTGCTGCTGCTGCTAGATCGCTTCAGTCGTGTCTGACTCTGTGCAACCCCATAGACAGCAGCCCAGCAGGCTCCCCCGTCCCTGGGATTCTCCAGGCAAGAATACTGGAGTGGGTTGTCATTGCCTTCTCCAATGCATGAAAGTGAAAGTGAAAGTGAAATTGCTCAGTCGTGTCTGACTCTTCACAACCCCATGGACTACAGCCTACCAGGCTCCTCTGCCCATGGGATTTTTCAGCCAAGAACACTGGAGTGGGTTGCCATTTCCTTCTCCAGTGCATGAAAGTGAAAAGTGAAAATGAAGCTGCTCAGTCGTGTCCAACTCTAGCAACCCCATGGACGGCAGCCTACCAGGCTCCTCCATCCATGGGATTTTCTAGGCAAAAGTACTGGAGTGGGGTGCCATTGCCTATGCATGTTTAAATAAAGGAAAATGTTTTAAGGATAGTTTATCTACATGTTATTAGTTTTTGTACACAGTATTTATTAACAGCATTTATTAAGGTTAATGTAAATAAAGTGGAAACAACCTGAGAGAGGGCTACAACTGTACGAGGAGTTTTTGTGAATTTGCAAAATGGGAGGTTCATTAGGTGCTTATCAATGTTTCAGCAAGAACCAGAGATAACAGAGATGGCAGCAAGCCTACAGGACATGTGTATCAAGACCCAAACAAGTGTTTTGAGAATTCCAAAAGGAAAACATTACTTTGTGCTTTCAGAGAAGAAAGTGCCAAACCTGTGAGGCGATGGGCTGGACTTTTGGTGATTTGTATAGACAGAAAGATTATTCCAGACAAGAGTCATGATTTTCAAAGAATGCCTTGGTTTCTTTGACAGCAATAGGGTTAATTAGTTAGCTGGAACAAGGTCTTTATATAGGGGAAAATATATATCAAGGAGTCATGTGCTAGAATGAGAACATGATGATTCCTTCCATAAAAACATATGTATGTAAGTAGCAATATGGACTGAAAACAGAAGCATGTACTGTTTATTTGTAGTTATGTAAAAGAAAGCTGAGTGTTACCACATCTACAACTCTTTAAAATATAAAAACTAAATACCCAGTGCTCAAGAAAATAAGAATCCAAAAATAGAGAATCACATGCAGTAACCATATTGATGAGAGATCAGAGAGGATTTTAGTTTATAACATAAAATGACTATGCAGGTGACAAATAAGATAAGGAACCCCAGCTTCAAATCAACATGGATTTTATCTCAAATGTATAATTAAATATAGTACTCATTTGCATATGAAATAATAAAAAGATTGCATTCAGCCACTATTATAAATACAAAAATGAATGAAGTGACTACAATATTTTTATTTCAAATATTATTTTTGAGATATTTGAGAATGTCATTGTCAGTGATTACAAGGAGTGAGGCCAATACATGGCACATAATTGCCTTTCCATATGCGCATGTAAGTTTAATTAACAAAAATAAATAAAGTGATAACTAAACTGACCAAAAGAATCTGCCTGTCAATGTAGGAGATGCAAGTTCCATCACTGGTCTAGGAGATCCCCTGGAGAATGAAATGTCAACCAGTATTCTTGTCTGGAAAACCCCATGGACAGAGAAGCCTGGTGGGCTATAGTCCATGGGGTTGCAAAGAGTTGGACATGACTTAGTGACTAAATATAACAACAAGCCTGACCAATAATATAAAAATATCATAGAAGGGGAATTCTATAAAAGATGTTTTTACTAAATTCTGTAAAAATAGTTTTACTAAAATATAATTTTACTATCATTTACTATGATGAACCATGTTAAATTTTATAAGAAACATCAACTTCAATTACCATTTTTTTCATCCATGACTTGTTACACCCTTTCTTTTTTTTTTTTTTCAAAGCATCTCCACATAAGAGTCGTGACAGTTATGTAGAGGTCATGTGAAGCAAACAAATGACTTCTCTTGGTACTGACTTTTGTGGCAATGCCAACTCTGAGCTTGCCCCTAGAAGAAAGAACAAAAGCAAGCTTTTGATTTTCCTTTGCCAAAAGCATTGACTACTGTGCTTTTACAGTGAGCATGCTTGAAAGGTGACAAATTTCATTAAGAATGAATTAAAAAAATAGATGTCTCGTATACAGGGTTATTGTTACCATCTTTCTAAATTCCATATGTATGTGTTAGTATACTGTATTGGTGTTTTTCTTTCTGGCTTACTTCACTCTCTAGGCTCCAATTTCATCCACCTCATTAGAACTGACTCCAATGTTTTCTTTTTAATGGCTGAGTAATACTCCATTGTGTACATGTACCACAGCTTTTATACGAGACAGCAAAAGAGACACTAATGTATAGAACAGTCTTTTGGACTCTGTGAGAGAGGGAGAGGGTGGGATGATTTGGGAGAATGGCATTGAAACATGTATAATATATATGAAACGAGTTGCCAGTCCACGTTCGATGTACGATACTGGATGCTTGGGGCTGGTGCACGGGGACAACCCAGAGGGATGGTATGGGGAGGGAGGAGGGTTCAGGATGGGGAACACGTGTATACCTGTGGCAGATTCATGTTGATATATGACAAAACCAATACAATATTGTAAAGTTAAAAAAATAAAATAAAATAAATAAATAAATAAACATAGATGGAATGGAAGTAATATTTCAATATATTTCTAAGTGAGGTATTCCATGGTCAAAATTAGTCAAAATTGATGACTTTTGTTATCTTGAGTCATTATTTCTTAGCAATAGTTAGATAACTCACCACTGAGTCCAATTTAATCATGAAAAATTGAAAAGTGTTAATTGGTCAGTCTGACTCTGCAAACCATGAACCATGTAGCCCACCAGGCTCCTCTGTCCATGGGACTTTCCAGGTAAGAATACTAGAGTAGGTTGCCATTCCCTTCTCCAGTAGATCTTTCTACCCCAGGGATCAAACCTGGGTCTCCTGCATTGCAGGCAGATTCTTTACCATCTGAACCACAAGGGAAGCTCAACTTTCAATCATACTTTACAGAAACTCTGGTTTAACTCACATTTGTCTGAAATTTTAAACCCCATGACAAAGCCTTTTGTCAACATAATACAACCTGAAATGGGAAACTGCTGTCAAAACATCTAACATCTTTGTTCTGTTGCAAACTTTTCATCCAAAGGGGTGAGTATGTTCTCTATGTCTCCTTTCTGAGTATCCAAATCAAAGCTATCACACTTCTTCCCCAAATTGCTTGTATTTTGTAGTTTAGAGTATCTGCACTTGCTTTCCCACCACAGCCAGAATAAAAAGGACAGTGCTCTCTGTTAGCTCCTCCAACCCCTTGTAATGCTACTTCACTTAATCAGCATGGTGATTTTTTTCTTCCCACCTAACTAACACATTTGGCTTTAGAATTCCCTCTTGGAAATTACAGGAAAATTAGTGGAATAGAAATTTAACCAGGATTAGAAACATTGTTATTTTTTTAACTACAGTACTCTATATTGACATTTATAAAAATATGTAACTATCAAGATTTAAATGGAAATAAAAAAAAATTAAAAGAGAATCTTACAGTCATTTATCTGTGCCAAGTTGCACCCACTAGACCATTCAGGTATCCCTTAAATCAAATCCCTTACGATTATACAGTGGAAGTGAGAAATAGATTTAAGGGACAAGATCTGATAGACAGAGTGCCTGATGAACTATGGATGGCGGTTTGTGACATTGTACAGGAGACAGGGATCAAGATCATCCCCAAGAAAAAGAAATGCAAAAAAGCAAAATGGCTATCTGAGGAGGCCTTACAAATAGCTGTGAAAAGAAGAGAAGTGAAAAGCAAACGAGAAAAGGAAAGATATAAGCATCTGAAAGCAGAGTTCCAAAGAGAAGGAGAGATCAGAAAGCCTCCCTCAGTGATCAGTGCAAAGAAATAGAGGAAAACAATAGGAGATTAGAGATCTAGACTAGAGATCTCTTCAGAAATACCAAGGGAAGATTTCATGCAAAGATGGGCTCAATAAAGGACAGAAATGGTATGGGTCTAACAGAAGCAGAAGATATTAAGAAGTGGTGGCAAGAATAAACAGAATAACTATAAAAAAAAAAAAAAGATCTTCATGATCCAGACAATCATGATGGTGTGATCACTCACCTAAAGCTAGACATGACTGAGTGACTGAACTGAACTGAACTCCTGCATTGCAGGCAGATACTTTACTGCTAAGCCACCAGGGAAGCCCCACATCAGATGACAGTTAATTTCTTAATACTTGGAATTTTCATATTTTCTTTTCACCTGGATGCTTAACCCAAGATTAAATCTGACATTGTGTAAAATTCTGCAGACAAGTTTACACATAACAAATATTTTACTTATTATTTTTATAGATGAATCCAGTTTTTATTTAATTTAGCCAAATTACAGGTATGTTATCCCTCAATTTGCATTACTTTAAGCTATGATACTATAAGAAAATTAGACCTCAAAAGAATTATTGCCCTTGGTTTCTCAGCTTTCATCCCAAAAAGGCACTATTTATAGAAGAAGATTCTCTTTAGCTTTTATTTAAGCTCATTCTCTGTCCTTATTTTTAAAGAAATGTTTTCTTTCTGCAAGGGGCAGAAGTGTTATATTCTGACTTATAATATCTGAATCATGTTCTGTTTTTATTTGCCAGAGATTCTCCCAGTTATAGCTTTAATTACTCAGAGAAGAAGGTAGGCCGTATTCTTGCATGACCTTTTAGTAGTGAGCATTTTGATCTTATTGACTTTTCTTAATTATTCTATGGACTAATGATTACAAACTAAGTCAAAACAAAGATTTTAATTTTGTTTTTGGGGAAGCAATATCTTCATTAATGAATTCTTCAAATAAAATGTGAAACAACACTAAAAAATCGAGGCCCCATTTAAAATGGATTAAATATTTCATATATGTTAATAATAAAAAATAGTAGCTTCTGATTAGTAAGCAGGACAAAATGTAATATTAATACTTTAATAGAATATAAATAATAACATCTTCAAAGCAACAAAGTTAAATGTTTGGTTCTTAGACTAAAACTATTTGTCTATTTCTTAAATAAAGCTAGGTATTCAGTTGTATTTTAAAAGAACAATTTTTTTTTCAATGCTAAGCAAGGTATTAAAGTGTTTAAATGCTGAGGAAACAGTGGTAAGAATATTTGGTTCATATATGAGCAGTTGTGTCAGAGCTTTAAACTGTTTCTTGGCTCTTAACACTGTAGTAACGTTTCCTTCTTAAAAGACAAACAAAATATAGGTTAGACGTAGTATTACCAAGAGAGCACAGTACCCAGACTTGGGATGGTGCATTCCCAAGGCAAATTTTACTTGTTATAACAGAGGGAAACTTTTATTATCTACAACCATTTTATCTTGCTGTACATCATGAAGATGTTATTTTCTACATTGTATTGCCTCCATATAAGAATAGAGCAGGTCTTTCCAATTCTGCCTTATTAAGATAAATTATTCATTAATCTGTAACACAGAAAAGAGAACAGGTTTCCCTGATGCTTATCTTTAAAACAAGGGTCATTTTGGTTTGTATAAATTTTCCTATGCAAAATATTAATAGATTTCTATTGCTATATGTTTCAAGTTTTCCATAAAAACAATTGTATAGAACGAAGTATTATCTTTACATGAGCTCTTCTTGGTCAGTACAACTTGGTATACCATGTACCAACCATTTTTTAGTACAATTAACAAGTAAGATTTATTTCACATGTACTCTGAGCTACTACTATATAACCTACTATGCTGCTAGCTTCTAGCACTATGCTGCTAGCTACTATGGGCTTCCCTAGTGGCTCAGAGGGTAAAGCATCCGCCCGCAGTGCGGGAGACCTGGGTTCGACCCCTGGGTCAGGAAGATCCCCTGGAGAAGGAATTGGCAACCCACTGCAGTATTCTTGTCTGGAGAATCCCATGGACAGAGAGCCTGGTAGGCTACAGTCCATGGGGTTGCAAAAAGTTGGACATGACTGAGAGACTTCACTTTCACTTTCATGCTGCTAGCTATTATTCAATGTACTTGAATTTTAAAACACATAAGTAACTACCAAAGAAAGAAGAAAGATTACTTAAAGTGTAATACACAAAGTGCCCTGGGAATTTAAAAGAAAGATCTCTGTTGGAAATTATACATTTGAAAAATTACTTTTGATAAAGACTGAAATACAAATATCAAGAAGGGACCTGGTTTACAACAATGAGGTCTAGCACATATTTAGCTTTCTTATATACTTTATGTAGCTAATAATTTTAAATTAATATAAAAAGCCCTCCACACCTAATCATCTCTTCACTAGCAAAAGACCACACATTTTTTTAAAATTTGCCATCTTTCAGGATTTTGTTAACAGATACTGACATTATGACAAAATCATTGACTTATGAAGTATATTTATACATTCTAAATTTTATGTTAAAGTAGAAAGTTTTACTTAGGGAAAACCCATAATATTAATGATCATAATAATTAACAGCTAAACTAGGATATCCTAAAAATCAATACAACAAAAATTATGAATACTTTAGAAAAGGAATTAAAAAAACATGTAACTATTGTTTCCAGGAAAATTAAACTTATAAAGTAATCAATTAAACAATTTTGGACAGCATTTTCAATAAACAAATACATGTATCAGTAAAAGAATAACATTTCATAAACTTGATCAAATGAGGCATGAACACATATTAAATGTTTAACTTGTGTAAATCGATCTTATCTCTATCTATTGTCCATCTATTATGTACTTATCTGTCTTCAGGTTTGGGACATAACTTCTTAGGAAGAGAATCAAAAGCGTAGTATTTACTGAGGACTTCGTAATCCACCCTTCCAACACTCTCCCAGGTATGACTTAAAATGATGCTATTAAGATCATTTTCTTATTAAATGTAATACTGCACATTATGAGACTTTTGTAACTGTGTTATGGATGATTTTTTTCCCTAAATTCATCCTTCTTAGATGGATTGGTCTTGAACTGAACCCTTGATGCCGTTCTTACTGTTTTCTAAAACCTTCTTCTTGTATTCAGTTTCCCTTTCCTGTCACTTGATTTTTGTTTCTGGACAAAATACACATTAAATACAATGTATTCAATGTAATACTAAAAATGTGCCCTCTCACTTACACTTACCTTTCTTTCTTAAGCCTTTCAGGATATTTATTCCAATAACAGGTGAGTCATCTCATTCATAAAACTGCATCATATTTGGTCCTAGCCTAGTAACATGAGCAGTGAACTATGGAGGCTGTAATTCCCTAGTGAATTATTCACTGCTCAGAGCAGCTGGAAGTCTTAAACACAAGAGAATTAGTCTCCCAGCCCCTGTCTCTTTCTGTATTTTTCTCTCTTCCTTTCTCTTGTCAGTCTCAATCCATATGTCTCAATCTGCTCTAAAATGTGTACTGAAAAAGAAAAAAAAAAAAAATCAATTGCTAATCTCTCCTTCATTGCTATAAAAAATTACTTATTTTCTTATTGACCTAATCAGTTGTTTTCACATTCTGAAAAGAGAGTCACTTGGATCTATTTTTAAAAGCCTAATTTTAATGAACAGTGTTCCAGGAACACGTATGAGGAAGGAGGGAGAATATCAGTTAATGGGTTTTATCAGGGAAACAAATTTCCATTTGCTGATTGGACTTTTTTTTGGTCTCTCACATCAAGAATCTACCTTTCCTCTACAGACGCAGCTATGAATAATCATTTCCCTTGGTATCCTCACTGTCTAAGCCCTTTTGTGAGCACTTTTAAAATGTGATTCTCCTGACATCCCCTTGTCAGTGTATTGATAGTCCAGAAGACTAGAACCAAAGGTAAGAAAAAAATCTATTTGAAAGGTAAAAAAGAAAAAAAGTGAGGAAAAATGTGAATATATACGTGAATGTATTTATGAAAAATCATGCATATTGATTCAATTTGGTAAATAATACATAGGCAGTTATTTCATATTTTATAAACTCTTGTAAAACAGTAAGATTTTTAATGCATAGTATATTGTGCTTAACAAATGTCAATTCATTTAATCCTTTCAAAAATACTACTTGGTATATGAGCAAATGGAGACAGAAATAATTTGTCTAATACTGTACAGCTAAATATTAGAGCTAACATTAAAATTTAGGCAGTCTGGCTCCAGAATCTTACCTCAATGCTTTGTCTACATGTGCATAGTTCTTTACTGCTTAAAATCAAGGTGTGTGGCTTCCTGAAAAGCTAGTTTACATGTGTAAAGAGCTTCAAGGTACATCAGCACTACCTCAAGTTTAGTATATAAAAAAAATGGGAACATGACGTGAAAAAACATAGCCATAATTTTGTCTCCTTTGTTGGTGAACATCAGATTTCCCAAATTGTTTCTACCAGAGAAGTTAGTCATTCTAGAAATGCTGAAGGTATTAGACAATAAAGTAAAATAAAGCAATAATTATCCAAGAATAAAGTGGAAGAAGTGACAGATTTTATTTTCTTAGGCTCCAAAATCACTCTGGATAGTGATTGCAGCCATAAAATTCAAAGATACTTACTCCTTGGAAGAAAAGCTATGACAAACTTAGATAGTATGTTACAAAGTAGGGACATTACTTTGCTGACAAAGGTCCACACAATAAAAGCTATGTTTTTTTCCAGTCATCATGCATAATGTGAGAGTTGGACCATAAAGGAGGCAGAGCACTGAAGAACTGATGATTTCAAACATTAGTGCTGGAGAAGACTCGGGAGTCCCTTGGACTGCAAGGAGATCAAACCAGTCAGTCCTATAGGAAATCAACTCTGAATATTCATTAGAAGGCCTGATGATGAAGTTGTAGCTCCAGTACTTTGGCCATGTGATTTGAAGGCCAACCCATTGAAAAACAGTGATGCTGGGAAAGATTGAAGGCAACAGGAGAAGTGACCAGCAGAATATGAGGTGGTTAGGTAGCATCACTGACTCAATGTACATAAATTTGAGCAAATTCCAGGAGACAGCAGAGGACAGAGGCATCTAGCATGCTGCGATCCACATGGTCACAAAAAGGCAGACACAACTTAGTGACTGAACAACAACTATTTCAGAATAAAGCACTATAAATGTAGGCCAAGAAACCAATGAAAGTCAGGAACTTACTGTCAAAAGAGAAGGATAAAAGTGAGACAATCAGTCCAGAGCAAACTTTTAGAGAAAAATGACTATATCAGAGCTTGTTTTACATGAGAAAAATAGATGCAAGTCTATTACTCTAAGTTTATAAACTTATGAAATGACAGGTGTGATGTAGAGGCAGGAAGAATTATAGAAAAAATATTTGGTGCTGCAGCTATGCAAAGAATATTCAGTGGCTGCTGCTGCTGCTGCTAAGTCGCTTCAGTCATGTCTGACTCTGTGTGATCCCATAGACGGCAGCCCACCAGGCTCCCCCGTCCCTGGGATTCTCCAGGCAAGAACACTGGGTTGCCATTTCCTTCTCCAATGCATGAAAGTGGAGAGTGAGTGGCTAATAATACGTAAAACACTAAAAATCCTTAAGGGGAAAATTAAGAAATATGTGAGCTAATTGGTTTTAGGATACTGTTTGAAAACTAAGAATTATCTGATACTACAAGCCAGATGATTAATGATAGAAGAGGTACATATGAGTATTTTCGGTGGGTCTCTCCAGCTTCCGTACATCTTGTGAGCAAAGGCAGTGATAGCTAATGTTTTGAACTTCCTTTCAAGAATGCTGGCATCGAAAACAGCCTTGGAGAGGAGATAGTACTGCCCTTGGCGTGAAAAGCCAAAAAAAAAAAAAAAAAAAGGGAAGCTTCTTTTCTACAGCCACTTGCCACAAACGAGCTTATCCTCTGTCCACCAGTTCCCACCCAGTACTCCTCTTGTTAGTTTCCTGGGGCAAAACAGTCTGCAAATTTCAAAGAAAGCTTTTCTAAAAAAGGAGACAGTGCTAGGGAAGTAGAGGTCAGAGATAAAGGAGAAACCTGATTATGAAGTGTATAGTTTGAATTCCTTTATTCAGTTGTAGCTCTATTCATCCTACCCTTGAAAACTTAGATAGGGAAGCTAAGAAATTTTATTTTTTTGAGCCTGTCTGACCAGATGGTGAACACTAAAATCAGATTGATTACATTCTTTGCAGCCAAAGATGGAGAAGCTCTATACAGTCAACAAAAACCAGACCAGGAGCAGACTGTGACTCAGATCATGAACTCCTTATGGCCAAATTCAGACTTAAATTGAAGAAAGTAGGGAAAACCACTAGACCATTTAGGTATGACCTAAATCAAATCCTTTATGATTATACAGTGGAAGTGAGAAATAGATTTAAGGGACTAGATCTGATAGATAGAGTGCCTGATGAACTATGGACTGAGATTTATGACATTGTACAGGAGACAGAGATCAAGGCCATCCCCATGGAAAAGAAATGCAAAAAAGCAAAATGGCTGTCTGAGGAGGCCTTACAAATAGCTGTGAAAAGAAGAGAAACGAAAAGCAACGGAGAAAAGGAAAGATATAAGCATCTGAATGCAGAGTTCCGAAGAATAGCAAGGAGAGATAAGAAAGCCTTCCTCAGCGATCAATGCAAAGAAATAGAGGAAAACAACAGAATGAGAAAGACTAGAGATCTCTTCAAGAAAATTAGAGATACCAAGGGAACATTTCATGCAAAGATGGGCTCGATAAAGGACAGAAATGGTATGGACCTAACAGAAGCAGAAGATATTAAGAAGAGATGGCAAGAATACACAGAAGAACTATACAAAAAAGATCTTCATGTCCCAGATAATCACGATGGTGTGATCACTCACCTAGAGCCAGATATCCTAGAATGTGAAGTCAAGTGGGCCTTTGAAAACATCACTAAGAACAAAACTAGTGGAGGTGATGGCATTCTATTTGAGCTGTTTCAAATCCTGAAAGATGATGCTGTGAAAGTGCTGCACTCAATATGCCAGCACATTTGGAAAACTCAGCAGTGGCCACAGGACTGGAAAAGGTCAGTTTTCATTCCAATCCCAAAGAAAGACAATGCCAAAGAATGCTCAAACTACCGCACAATTGCACTCATGTCACATGCTAGTAAAGTAATGCTCAAAATTCTCCAAGCCAGGCTTCAGCAATATGTGAACCGTGAACTTCCAGACGTTCAAGCTGGTTTTAGAAAAGGCAGAGGAACTGGAGACCAAATTGCCAACATCCGCTGGATCATGGAAAAAGCAAGAGAGTTCCAGAAAAAACATCTATTTCTGGATAAAACATCTTTATTGACTATGCCAAACCTTTGACTGTGTGGATCACAATAAACTGCGAAAAATTCTAAAGAGATGGGAATACCAGACCACCTGACCTGCCTCTTGAGAAATCTGTATTCAAGTCAGGAAGCAACAGTTAGAACTGGACATGGAACAACAGACTGGTTCCAAATAGGAAAAGAAGTACGTCAAGGCTGTATATTGTCACCCTGCTTATTTAACTTATATGCAGAGTGCATCATGAGAAATGCTGGGCTGGAAGAAGCACAAGCTTGAATCAAGATTGCCGGAGAGAAATATCAATAACCTCAGATATGCAGATGACACCACCCTTATGGCAAAAAGTGAAGAGGAACTAAAAAGCCTCTTGATGAAAGTGAAAGAGGAGAGTGAAAAAGTTGGCTTAAAGCTCAACATTCAGAAAACGAAGATCATGGCATCTGATCCCATGACTTCATGGGAAATAGATGGAGAATCAGTGGAAACAGTGTCAGACTTTATTTTTTTGGGCTCCAAAATCACTGCAGATGGTGACTGAAGCCATGAAATTAAAAGACACTTACTCCTTGGAAGAAAAGTTATGACCAACCTAGATAGCATATTGAAAAGCAGAGACATTACTTTGCCAACAAAGGTCCATCTAGTCAAGGCTATGGTTTTTCCTGTGGTCATGTATGGATGTGAGAGTTGGACTGTTAAGAAGGCTGAGCACCGAAGAATTGATGCTTTTGAACTGTGGTGTTGGAGAAGACTCTTGAGAGTCCCTTGGACTGCAAGGAGATCCAACCAGTCAGTTCTGAAGGAGATCAGCCCTGGGATTTCTTTAGAAGGAATGATGCTAAAGCTGAAACTCCAGTACTTTGGCCACCTCATGCGAAGAGTTGACTCATTGGAAAAGACTCTGATGCTGAGAGGGATTGGGGGCAGGAGGAAAAGGGGACAACAGAGGATGAGATGGCTGGATGGCATCACTGACTCGATGGACGTGAGTCTGAGTGAACTCTGGGAGTTGGTGATGGACAGGGAGGCCTGGTGTGCTGTGATTCATGGGGTCGTAAAGAGTCGGACACAACTGAGCGACTGAACTGAACTGAACTGAGTCATTTTCAATCATGGCTATACAAAACAATTCCTAATTGTGTCAGTCACAAACCAGTCTGGTAATATGGCACTGTGATATCTATTTTTTTGTTTCCTATTTTTCTGAACTCCTCTACATGGTAGGCAGAATAATGGTTCCCCAAAATACCCACATCCTAATTCCTGGAACCTCCAAATGTGTTCTATGAAGCAAGAGAATTAAGGGCTGCTTATCAGCTGACCTTGCTGCTAAGTCACTTCAGTCGTGTCTGACTCTGTGTGATCCCATAGCTGCAGCCCACCAGACTCCCCTGTCCCTGGGATTCTCCAGGCAAGAACACTGGAGTGGGTTGCCATTTCCTTCTCCAATGCATGAAAGTGAAAAGTGAAAGTGAAGTCGCTCAGTCGTGTCTGACCCTCAGTGACCCCATGGACTGCAGCCTTCCAGGCTCCTCCATCCATAGGATTTTCCAGGCAAGAGTACTGGAGTGGGATACCATTGCCTTCTCCGATCAGCTGACCTTAAGATAGTGAAATTGTTGGTGGTGGGCCCAATGTAATTGGAGGAGCCATAAACAGTGTAAGAGTGGGTCAGAGAAGAGATCAGAGTATTGCAATGTTAGAAGGACTTGCTGGCTTTGAAAATGAAGGAAGGAATTCCCATAAGGCAAGGATACGGATACTCAGCTAGTCTCTCCAGAAAGGTACAGAACCCCACTGACATTTTGATTTTAGCCCAATAGGAAAAATCATACTGTATTCTTTCCTATAGAATTGTGAAATTATAAATCTATTTTTAAGCTGCTAAGTTTCTGGAAATTTGTAGAAAACTAATACAGCTACCTAAATTCAGTCTTAGTGGCCATGAATCTCTTTGAAGGAACTTCATCTTAGCATTGTTAATAACAATTGTTTAATGAGAATTTTCATGGCACAGTAACTTAGGTCTGTTTCAGAGGAAAAGATGAGCTCCTTTGCAGCTGTTGATACTTTGGGCTCTGAGGTAGACATTAATTATGACACCCATCTCTGGTTGGTCTGAACAATTTCTTATCCTTTGTAAACACACCTAATACCCTGAAGGGAACTAGAGCCCATACTATACCTTCTAAAGCTCTAGAAAACTTACCTCTTATACCTGGAGAAACCCATTATTTATGTTGATAGAGAACTGTACAGTGAATATGCCTCAGTTACCATAAAAAAGCGCATGAAAAGATGTGTCTTTAGGTTTTAACCACATGTGTGTGTTTGCTAAATTACTTGAGTTGTGTCCAACTCTTTGTTATCCTCTGGACTGTAGCTGGCTAGGCCTCTCTGTTTATGGGATTCTTAAGGCAAGAATACTGGAGTGGGTGGCCATGCCCTCCTTCAGGAGATCTTCCTGACCTAGGGATCAAAACCACACCTCTTGCATTGGCAAGTGGATTCTTTACCACTAGTGCCACCTGGGAAGCCCTTAACCACATGAAATAATAGCAAATACAATGTGTAAAATACATCTGTTTTTATGCAAAAAGTACATTGCATAGAACTACAGCCTTTCACATAAATTCAATAAAGTGCATACCTAAAATGGCTATCTTAATAGTATCAAGTAATAATCACTGACTTGTTCATATTCTCTGCAACTAAGTGCATCTGGCATGGAATTCCAGGCCAGTCTCAAACTCTTTGCTTTATTTACCAACTAGGAATGGCACCCCACTCTAGTACTTTTGCCTGGAAAATCCCATGGACGGAGGAGCCTGGTAGGCTGCAATCCATGGGGTCGCTAAGAGTCGGACACGACTGAGCGACTTTGTTTTCACTTTTCACTTTCATGCATTGGAGAGGGAGATGGCGGCCCACTCCAATGCTCTTGCCTGGAGAATCCCAGGGACGGGGGAGCCTGGTGGTTGCCATCTATGGGGTCACACAGAGTCGGACATGACTGAAGTGACTTAGCATAGCATAGCATAGGAAATACTTGAGAATCCTTTTAGAATATTCCTTGTGAGTTGCATGAAGATTTAGAGAAGATCTGAACTTTTCAAATAATTGCCTCAAATTAAAATTTGGACACAAAAAATTTCATACTACCAGTGTATAATTTAATAAATTTATGTTTTATTTCACCTTTATTGAGTTTAATAAATTTATATTTTAAAATTAAATTTCAAAGGAAGACTGTGAAATATTCAAGATGAAAGTGAAAAGTATTCAGTAGTGTCAAACTCTTTGCATCCCCGTGGACTGTAATCTACCAGGTTCCTCTGTCCATGGAATTTTCCAGGCAGAATACTGGAGTGGGTGCCATTCCCTTCTCCAGGGCATCTTCCTGACCCAGGGATAGAATCTGGGTTTCTTGCATTATAAGCAGATTCTTTACTGTCTTCACCCATTCACAGACTTTATAAACAACTATCTTAAATCTTGAGTAAAAATAACCTTTACTGAAAAATTCTGCAGTACTTGCTATTACAATAAAGTTCAAGTGAGTCAAATAATGTGATGATAGGGAAAACTCTATACATTTAAGTAAAGCAAATATATGTTTAGTCAATTCAGCATCAAATATATAAAATAAAGATACTTGAGAAAGGTTATATGTTATAATCTTGAGAAGCATTTTTTGTAGTATTGAACTTTCTTAAACCCAAAGGGCCTTATTTTGTTTAAAGATAATTATTTTCAATTCAAATATATAAAGTTTCAAATTTGACAACTATGTAATAGTTTAAATTAAAAATGAATTTATTGAGTTATAGTGTCTACTAGTTATTTCCCTTTAGGTGTAAAGTCTTAAGCCTTAAAAATCCTTGAGATTATTTTATTGGCAGCTCTTAATAATATTTCATTTCCAATTTGTTGTCAGAGAATGAAGGTGTTGATATCCTAATTAGATTATCAATCCAGGATAATTGAAATGATATATTTAACCATTCAACAGAACAAGGAAAATTGATGGAGAATGTTACTAGCTTCTTGCCAAAGACCTAGATTCTATACTTTAGAAGGAGTTTTTTCAAGCTCTATGCTAAGGGATCTATGAGTGCTCTATTTCATTCTGTCTTTAAAGAGTTTTCCCTGATTAACTGGAGCTGAGATAGCCACGTATTCACAAATCCAGTCTATTGCTAATTCTTGCACAAATCAGTTCTCAAAAAGATGATTTTTTATTATCTTAGAACCCATATATATGACGAAGGTACTTTGGCTTGTGAAGAATGAATATAGCTTCTATTCTGGTAAGACTTTTTAAAAGATGAAAATCAGCATCATCCTTACAGGAAATAATTCCTAATATTCTCTGTCCTATTTGAAGAACAGTTACAAATCATTTTAAAGCCATGGCTCCCAGTGGTGAATTCTTGCAGTGTCCTAGGCTTTTCACCTTACAGGATTTGAAAAATCAATGAGGTAATTTTCAGAATAAAAAATATGAGCACCTTGAACTTGAGAAAGAGCAAATGACACCCTCACACATTGATATTTAACACTTGGTAGCACTTTGCATGGTGGTTAAAAAAAATGGAGAAAAAGAGAGATGGGAAATTGAGATTTACATAGACAATACTGAAGTAAATCAATATAGGTTAAATTCTTTGATCTTAGTTCAATAACAGTTTAGTAAACTTTTAGAAATACTAGAGACTGGCATCCACATAACATACTAAGAAAGTTTAAGAAGTAGGAAGGAAAGATCATTTATTATAGATGCAGATAAACTTCAGTTTAATTGTCCATTTTTAAAGTCATTTAACGTGAATCTTGCCATCTGAAAAATGAGGCTAATAATGTTTACTTTAGAGGGTTCTTTTGAAGAGTTTATGAAGTCACAGATTATGATTGTCAAGCCAACAGAGTATGCTGTTATGGGAAAATAACCACTGGAATTAGAAGTCAGAACTCAGATTCCAATTTTAGTTCAGTGACACCTAGTTGCATGATTTGTTTTTGTGATGTAAATACTTAGAATGTCATTAATTCTATCTGAAAAAAGGAAACTATATCTATTCCACCTTTCTCATGGCTCTATTTTCAAATCAAGTGAGATAGATATTTATAAATTTAAAAAAAGAAAAGACTATTTTTATGACAATATTAATCACGGCAGAAAAGCTGTCTGAAAATACCTTTCTGAGGATCCTCCATATCCCTTAGAAGAAAAAAGTACATAGAAAAAAATTACCTCATGTTTATATTCTGTTCATTACTTTAGAAAATATGTTTCAGTTTGTGTTTTTTGAGATGAATTATCTTTACTTGTATCAGCTAACTTCATAAAGGAGATATTAGAAGCAAAGTGCTTATATAATATTTGTCTTGAAATCTTACATTCTATGTTGTCATTTTTTTTCCATGTAAAGAGAAGGATTTAGTAATAATAGTATTTTCCACTGAGAAGGAAGTGATTTTCAAAAAATATCTTATTGCCCAATAACATATCATGTCATTGTGAAGTCTCACACATTTATACTTCAAGCAAAGTAATCCACTCTGTTTTCCACATTAACTGCAAAGCACAAATATAGCCCTTTATTACGAGGTATTGGAATTCATAGATTTTTTCACAAATTATTCTAAATCTGATTCTTTAAACAAATATATAAAAAGAAAATATGCCACAGCATTACAGGAAAACTTCAGAAGTTATATTAGGATCTGTGACATTCTTAAATACAAGTTTCTTGACATTGGGCCAAGAGGTAAAAATACTATGAATATTTTTCAAAAAGTTCTTAGGTTATGTTGTATTTTGATATACCTCAGTAATGTTTAAAATTCACAAAAAGGAATGATGTGTTGTCTGGCAGATTTTCTTTTTTCGAAGGTGGGGAGGGGATGTTCTCTTTGAAATATACATTTCAGCAAAAGAAAACTAGTCAAAAAGCAATCGAATACATTTGAATCAGTTCTAATGAGGTGGATGAAACTGGAGCCTATTATACAGAGTGAAGTAAGCCAGAAGGAAAAACATAAATACAGTATACTAACGCATATATATGGAATTTAGAAAGATGGTAACAATAACCCGGTGTACGAGACAGCAAAAGAGACACTGATGTATAGAACAGTCTTATGGACTCTGTGGGAGAGGGAGAGGGTGGGAAGATTTGGGAGAATGGCAATGAAACATGTAAAATATCATGTAGGAAACGAGTTGCCAGTCCAGGTTCGATGCACGATGCTGGATGCTTGGGGCTGGTGCACTGGGACGGCCCAGAGGGATGGTATGGGGAGGGAGGAGGGAGGAGGGTTAGGGATGGGGAACACATGTATACCTGTGGCGGATTCATTTTGATATTTGGCAAAACTAATACAATTATGTAAAGTTTAAAAATAAAATAAAATTAGAAAAAAAAAAAGCAATCGAATTAAGCAAGTTTTGCTAATCTAGACTTACAAGAAAGCCATTGTGGTTAATGCTCCACTGCTTGTGCCATTCTGTTGCTGTGGAATTGGGCTTTCAAACAGGTGAAATAAACATTCATTCATGCACCCTTTCAAACTACACATATTGAACACCTATCATGTATCACTTGGATTCTAGTCCCTGGGCAGAGGAGGAAGGAAAGTGAAGTTACTCTTCCCGTAAAGATTACATTCTAGAAGTAAAGGAGAATAAAGGAAACATTTATGTTAAGTGGTGGTGTATATTGTACTCAAGAGAACAATAAAGAGGGGAAAGGAGCTAGGGGTGGTAATAGAGGAGGCAGCAGTCCAAAATTAACTTACTTTAACGTTGAAGCAGAATTTGAAACACAGATAAACCAGAGCTATTCTCTGGAGGAAAAAAGAATATAAAACTGTATCATATAACCTGATTATAAACTCAAACTCAAACTCATCGTTGAGAAGTCCTCAAAAGTAACAATTAATAGTGCCAGAGAAGATTAAAGTTTTTTGTTGAAAATTAAAATTCTAGGCACCAAATTAAATATAATATGTATGTGTGTATACATATGTGTTTATTAATATATATGCATATACATATATATATACACACACACACACGTGCATGTCTAGTTGTGTCCAACTCTTTGTGACCCTATGGACCGTAACCTGCTGCCAGGATCCTCAGTTCATAGGATTTTCCAGGTAAGAATGGAGTAGTTTGTCATTTCTTCCTCCAGGGGAATCTTCCTGACCCAGGGATTCAACCCATGTCTCTTGAGTCTCCTACACTGGCAGGTGGATTCTTTACCACTGTGCCACCTGGGAAGCCCTATATATGCATTCTGTTACAAGACATCTTTCAGTTTGTTCTGTTTTAGAGACTGCAGTCAATGAACTACAGCTCTATATTACTTGCAGCTCCTGCCATCAATAAGTGGATGGCAGCTTACCTTGAATCTGCTCCAGCCTTGTGAGTTGCTTCTATCAGCAAAAAGAGGCGGAAGTAACATCCTGTGAGTTCCAAAGCTCAGAACGCAACAGAACTGCAGTTTCTGCCTTCGCACCTTTGGGGATGCTCCCCTGAGATTGCCACAGAATGAGGAGTTTTGCCATGAAAGACCACTTGTGGAAAGATTCCAGATGATTCAGCTGCCCCAATTGAGCTTAGACTCAGTAAAACAAGCATTTCTTGAGCAAACTCAAGGCAAAAAATCATTCCAGGTAACCTTCATAGTCCATGAAAGTGAAGGTGAAAGTGAAGTCGCTCAGTCGTGTCTGACTCTTTGTGACCCCAGGGACTGTAGCCTACCAGTCTCCTCAGTCCATGGAATTTTCTAGGCAAGAATACTGGAGTGGGTTGCCATTTCTTTCGCCATAGATATAATAAATCCCTGCTGTTTGAAGACTGTAAACTTTGTGGCAGTTTGCTATGCTGCAGCAGATAGATTACGACACACGTGGAGAAACCGGAAGTGACGGTGTTCGGAGGTTCCACAGTAGGTGAAGACAGAGGTAGGACTGCCGTTCCCGTCTATCAGATTACAACCACTATCTATACTTTTTAGCCTACATTTTCTGAAAACTCCCTTCTGTATCATGAAAGATTGAGGTGAAAAAAGATAACCCCTACAATTCTGCCAAGCTCAAAATTTCTAACTTTCTATGACTATATAACATTTAGACACATTTCCCGCCGAGCCGCATGCTCTAGATAATCACACCATCCTAGCAGTTTCCACGGAGAAGGCAGTGGCACCCCACTCCAGTACTCTTGCCTGAGAAATCCCATGGATGGAGGAGCCTGGTAGGCTGCAGTCCATGGGGTCACGAAGAGTCAGACACAACTGAGTGACTTCACTTTCACTTTTCACTTTCATGCATTGGAGAAGGAAATGGCAACCCACTCCAGTGTTCTTGCCTGAAGAATCCCAGGGACTGGGGAGCCTGGTGGGGTACCATCTGTGGGGTCGCACAGAGTCGGACACAACTGAAGCGACTTAGCAGCAGCAGCAGTTTCCAGGATAAAAATTATGTCACTAGATTCAAATTCAACTTACATCACTAATGTTTAACAATCTAGCCTAAAATAAATTTTCTGTATCTATACCTGAAAAGAGATTTATAATAGCTGCCTGGTAGGGCTGTGAGGAAGAGATGAAGGAGAATAAAACACTTAGTAAGTAGTACCTGTGCAGGATTATATACAGTATAGTACAAAATGCATACAAGTATGTGTGATATACATGTATATGTATAATAAACATATATTCATAAATAGCATAACTGGGATAAGTTACTTATGAATGTATAAGTAACTCCAACCCAGGTCTCCTGCATTGCAGGCAGATTCTTTACCATCTGAGCCACTGGGGAAGCTCTTATTACATGACACCTGAGATTAAAGATGGTCACAAATCCTTTGATGGTCCTACCACTGACATTTAAGATCTACATTTTCTCTCCTTGAATCTCTTGGAGTTCTCAATCATAATGTATGGCATCAAACTTTTCTGAGCCTCTCAGGTTATGAGAGAAGCCTAGTTAACCACATAAAGAGGTTTACAGAGAGAGAGAGAGATGACCAATTTCCCCTTTAGCTCAGCCTTCACACTTTAATTGAAAGAGGATGAAAAGTCTCCTGATGACTTCAGCTTCTGCTGCCCTCTAATTGAAACTGTATGAGGGACTCCAAATGGCAACCACTTAGTTCAGTCAATCAGTCCTGAATATCACAAAAGATAAAGTATTTTTAATATATTAAGTTTTCAGGAAGTTTATTTTGTAGAAATAGACAACCAGAACATGAGTGGCTCTCATTGCAAAAAATATATATATAATTTTGGAAATGTCTTGTCTAGCTTAATAACTTTATGCCTGCTTGGAACAGATTCTGTCTCTGTCTCTTTTTACACACACACACACACACATCCCAATATACATATCTAAATGAACATGAATGTGAAAATCACTCAGTGGTGTCCAACTCTGAGACCCCATGGATTGTATGTTCATAGAATTCTCCAGGCCAGAATACTGGAGTGGGTATACTTTCCTGTCTCCAGTGGATCTTCCCAACCCAGAGATCGAGCCCAGGCCTCCCACACTGCAGGCAGATTCTTTACCAGCTGAGCCACAGGGAAGTCCAAGAACACTAGAGTGGGTAGCCTACCCCTTCTCCAGTGGATCTTCCTGACCCAGGAATAGAACTGGGATCTCCTGCATTGCAGGTGGATTCTTTACCAACTGAGCTATGAGGGATCTATCATGCACACATAAAAATATAATTGTTTTCAGACTTCCCAATAAAATACAGATGTAAATTGAAAACCAAATTGTAAAATGGAAGAAAAATATACTAATAATGACAGCAAGTAAAAATTTAATTGACTATCAAACTTGACTAAAATTTCCAGAAACCATGATTCATACAGGAAAAATACTATGCATTTCTCATAATTGAAGTGAAACACACTAATTACTCAAGACTTGTATCATTTTCCAAGAAATGAATGTAAATTCTGTTGTAATGGTGCATTTTATACACATCACTAGAGAATATAAAAAAGAGGAGTTTGACACTGTTAATTATTCACAATTAGCTTTTATAACAAATCCAGAGCCCTAAAACAAAATAACATTATATGCAATTCATAAGTAAAACTTAAAAGTAGAGAAGTTTGACCATCTTTTTCAAAAAACAAAAGAAGGTAATTTTATTAATATTAGAAGGGTTCTGATAAATTAATTAGAAAACAGGATACTGATGTAAGCAATTTATGGAAAAAGGTAAAGAAATGGCTTTCAACTGTATGAAAATATGCCCAATCTACTAGCTATTAAAGAAGGCAATTAAAATTTCAAATGACAATATTTTCAAAGATAAAATAACTTTGATGATGTACCACGTGGCAGAGGAAGTACACACACAGTCTTTCAGTCAACATCACTGTGACCTGAGTCTCTGTGGCTCACTGGAGAGCAATCTTCAGTAACTCCTAGCATTTTCACCTCTAAGGCTCCATCCTACATAAATGTTTGCACATATTTGCCAACACTTCTATAAAGTTGAGCAGTAAATAATTGTAATTAATAAAATAGTCTAAAAATCACAATCTATTAATTATTGGTAAAATAAATATTGCCTTAGCCAAATATTGTATATTATTAAACACTACATAGAATTTAAATTATACCCTCAAATAAGGAAAGCAGGTTAATATTTCTTAGGTGCATAAATTAAAGTACAAATCAGTGATTTTTTTTATTTTTTCACCTGTATAAAAAAGGAACATGTTGGGGTCTGCATAGGTACATGCATGTGCAGGCCACAGGCAAGTGTATGGGATACTTGTGGAAAGAGAAGAAATTAAAACAAATATATACCTGGAAAATATGATAGAAAAATAAAAATTAGAAGCTGATTCATCTATAAAACAAGTTTTTCAATAGTTAAATTTCTTTTCACCAAGTGCCATTATTTCTCACTAAAATTAGCAGGGTTGGAAGAAGTGAAATAATTTTTCAGTGGCTCACCAATGACTTGCAAGAAACCCATTACTGTGATCCAAGCGTATTATATTTTAGTGGCTGAAATTTATACAGTTGACAGCTGTGGTTTTAAACTACATTTCAGAGAACCCTAGAATTCCCCAGAGATATGTGGTGTCAGTGGGGAAGACTGATGGGGAGACAAAGTGATCAAGATTATGCTGGAAGTCTCTCACCAATTGCATCTAATTATTCTTTTATTTACTTTATACATTGAAGCTGCACAGAATACTTTGAATGGAAAAATTCCAGTTAGAAAAGTTTGAAAATTCTCGACATATAGGAGTACATAAATAACACATCTGCTGTTAACTGTTGTACATGAGGCAACTAAAGAGTTTGATTTTAACCTATATTATTCTGTAATATTTGAAAGACCTTTTGTGGCATGCGGCAATTGTATGTGTAAGTAAAGCCACCTACACATTTCTTATTGGAATGTATTCAAACTATGGCACAATATCTAGGAAAGTCAGTGGCAACTTATGGGCCAAATTTCCAAATTGAAAAAAAAAAAAAAAAAACAGCCAAATGTTTTCTACTTAATACTGCAAGTTTTACTCTAAGGAAAAAAGTGTTGTTGTTGTTGTTGTTGTTGTTGATTTACAAGAGTAATTTCACATCATACTTAGAACTTTGTCATATTTATTGAGGAACCAATTTTCAGAATCTATAACTTCATAGAACATAACTCAATATTTTCTTTAATAAACAGAGGTTTCAGATTTCAAGTTTTGGCTTACTTTCTAATGGTTGCTGCTGCTGCTGCTAAGTCGCTTCAGTTGTGTCTGACTCTGTGTGACCCATAGACGGCAGCCCAGCAGGCTCCCTTGTCCCTGGGATTCTCCAGGCAAGAATACTGGAGTGGGGTGCCATTGCCTTCTCCAATGCATGGAAGTGGAAAGTGAAAGGGAAGTCACTCAATTGTGTCCAACCCTCAGGGATCCTATGGACTGCAGCCTACCAGGCTCCTCCGTGCATGGGATTTTCCAGGCAGGAGTACTGGAGTGGGGTGCCATTGCCTTCTCCATTCTAATGGTTATACTTAGCTTATTAATTTCCTTTTCTAACTGCAAGTAACTATGTCTTCTATCTCACTTCAGTCCTGGCTATTATTTAAAATGCATTTGGCTCTGATACTTTATTGCAGAATGAACAGTCTGCTTATGTGTGTCAGCCTATGTCTGCCTTCTATCACACAGAAAGAGTGCATTTTGCAATAGAGAGCATTATGACACTTGGGCAGGAGATTTTTCTCCTGATGCTGTTGCTGCTGCTAAGTCGCTTCAGTCATGTCTGACTCTGTGCGACCCTATAGACGGCAGCCCACGAGGCTCCCCCATCCCTGGGATTCTCCAGGCAAGAATACTGGAGTGGGTTGCTATTTCCTTCTCCTGATGCTGTTAGCTTCAACTGAAACCTCAGTATCTTCTTCCAGGAACAATTCCTATAAATTGTGACTGCTTCCACATATGCTTAATCTCTATTTTTACCTATGCTTCTGTACTGGATTTTCCACTGGATTCTACCCAGATCTCTAATAACTCATAGGAAATTACCCTTTCCAAATTACTCATCTTCATTTCTGGACCTAATTTTCATCAACTTTATTCACTCTCCCTGATTCCTTCCATTTACCACCTCCACGCCATTTCCTTGGTCTTTCCTATCTCTAAGCTTACTGACAGCTTCCCTTTTTCTACTTTTCTCTTGTTCCACTGAGACCCCAAATAGAAATTGATCCTCTATCTGCATAGGATGTTCAAACAAAATTAAAGAGGTTTTGAGATTCTTTCAGGTTTAAACAATAAGAAATGTTTTAAATCCAGAATGCTGTTCTGTATGGACAATCACAGAGAATATATTAGAACATGAATGGGAAAGGGAAGCCTGGCTTGCTGCAGTCCATGGGGTCAAAAAGAGTGGAAAAAGACTGAGTGACTGAATGACAAAGCTGCTAATAAGGAATTTAACACTGATTATCAAAAGTCCATAACCGCAGAAACCAACTTTGGCTCAAAAATAAAGGAATGGGAAGGAGTTTTCTCCATCATAAACTATGGCACAGAATATTTTTACAGTAATATCAACCAGTTCCTAATCTAAACTTAACCAATATATTGGGTAAAACAATGACAAGTAGTTTGTGGGAATTTAATAAACTTCTAAGACTTCTCCATCATTGAGAACTGAGCCACTAGAAATTTGTAAGCCATAGCAGTTTAGGGGCTTTTGGAGATGAAAAAAAGATTACCAGAAATAATCAGTTCCTTCTCTGAATGATAATTGTGAGAGATTCTTTAAGTAGATTATGAAAGAAGGCAACTAAGAAGAATGACTTCATTACGTTCCTATAATTGTTTTAATATAATTGCATATGTATATCCAGACAATATAGTGAAGAATGGAATGAAGGCAAAATGAACTTCTGATGATGAATCAATCTTTTCCAGAGTCAAAAGCTGACATTTCAGTTTCCCTGAGGGAGAGTTTAGAGAAAGTGAATGGGGTGAGAAGACTCAGACGTGTCAGCATGCTGTCTGAGAAGAGGGAAGGTGAGGTGAATAGCTGTCAATTGAGATGGGAAAACAGAAGGGATGTAGAAAATATTCTGACAAACCAACCGTGCTCCTAGTCTTTTAGACAAGCCAGCAAACTTACTTTTTTCCCCTCTTAAAACATAGCTCATCCTCAGAATCAAATAGTTTTACTTAATCCTAAATGATCTCTGTTACAGTCAATATTACCAGCTAATCTTTGCCATTGCTAATTTGCAACAATGCCATTCCTCTGAGGCACAAAAACATGGTTAACAAAATAAAACCCAAATTGAATGATAAGGAAGATAGTCAGCAGTGAAGCTATAAATAGAAATATGTAATGTCCTTAGAGAACGTCTAGAAAATCCATAAGTATCTCCTATTAAACCAGATTTTCCAATATTACTGCAACAGTAGAGTGAAAAATCTTATCACTCTGGAAACTTGTCTATTTTTCTTATTTTGCTGAGAGGAATATTAAGACACTTACAAAAGCCTCTTGAATATTGAACTCTAATTTTCAGCCAATTCACTCATGTATCATCAAGCTAGCATTTGAAATGGTATCAAAGCTCTGTTTTGAAGTCTAGGGGAAAACTTTAAAAATTTAAAAGATACTGTTTTCACAGAAATTTAAGAAAATAAACATCCCCCAAAGCTTTGATATCTTGCAAAATGCTAAATAAATAATAAATTCTGGTTTAAAAGACAAATTTAAAATGTTACATTATTTTAAGAAAGCTTTACTTCGAGAGTATTTTTAGATTCATAGAAAAACTGAGGATAGATTACAGGGAGTTTTTAGATACCCAACACCCAGTTTCCCCTATTATAAACATTGTACACTAGTGTAGTGCATTTTTCACAGTTAGTGAGCTAAATATTGATATGCTATTTTCAATTTCTTACTTTGTTAAAATTTTCTTAGTTAATAACTAATGTCTTTTTTTCTCTTTTATCATTTCAGCATGCCATCCAGAACATCTTATTATTGATGTCAACCTTGATCACTGGCTGAGGGATGTTTTTAAGGTTTCCTATTATAAACTTACTTCCCACTCCCCTTTCCATAGAGCACTCTTTGGAAGGAAGTATATGTGTGTGTATATATATATATATATATATATATAGCCCACACTTTAGGAATGGATAATTACTTCCCTCTTGAGAACTGAGTATCTAAATATTGAATTGGCCAAAAAGTTTGTACAGGTTTTTCCTATAACATCTTACAGAAAAACCGTAATGAACTTTTTGGCCAACCTAATATTCAATTACTTGTAATTTTTCTAATAAAGTTTGTCCTTCTTTGCCAGTTAGTTACGTAGTCATTTATTTATATCAGGATGGCCTCAAAGGTATTTATTTTGGATTATAATCCAGTATTATTTTATTGCTCAAATTGTTCTGCCTTTGGCCATCATGGGTTATTTCAGGTAGCTGTGGAGTCCCTTTAACAGAATTGCATGAACGTGGATATTGTTTGTTTTGAAAACTTCATTACTTTCTGACCAAATAATATACTACAGGCTTGTCATGTACATTCTTTGTCTGAGTTCTAGAACTAGTCATTTCTCCAAGAGAACCTGCTGCTTTTATTGGAGAATGGCATGTGAAACCAATATATGGCCACCAGATGAGTTCATTGTTACTAGAGTTTTATTGCTTCTAATCCCTATCAGCTGCCTGAACAAATTAATATATGTGTTTACTAATGTATATGGGCTTTTTAGGTGGCACAGTGGTAAAGAATCCTGCCAATGCAGGAAGTGCAAGAGATGTGGATTTGATCCCTGTGTCAGGGAGATCCCCTGGAGAAGGAAATAGCAACCTGCTCCAGTATTCTTCCCTGGAAAATTTTATGGACACAGGAGCCTGGTCCATGAGGGTGCAAAGAGTTGGTTATGACTGAGTACACACACACACACTATTGTATATACATATATTTGTACATTTTTCTACATGTATGTGTGCACTAAGTTGCTTCAGTTGTGTCCAACTCTTGTGACCCTAGTTTGCCGGGCCCCTCTGTCTATGGGACTCTCCCAGCAAGAATACTGGAGTGGGTTGACATGTTCTGCTGCTGCTAAGTCACTTCAGTCATGTCCGACTCTGTGCGACCCTATGGCAGCAGCCCACCAGGCTCCTCTCTCCACGGGATTCTCTAGGCAAGAATACTGGCGTGGGTTGCCATTTCCTTCTCCTTGCCATGTCCTACTCCAGGGCATTTTCCCAGCCTAGGGATCAAGCCCATGTCTCTAATATTTCCTTCATTGGCAGGTGGATTCTTTACCACTAGCACCACCTGGGAAGCCCCTTTCTATATACAGCCATCTCTATATCAAGCTAAACATGAGTTCATACAAACATCATTCTAGATTTGTCTCCTTGCTTACCTTAAACCTCCTACTCCAGTGATGAGAAACTTGGCTCCTTTAAACTACCATCCATTTTTGATGTACAAATATATTCCGTAACTTACTCTCAAAATCTGTTTCCTAGAGAGACATAGATTCACAGACACATCAATCACAATCTCTCTATCACACACACACAGTCAAAAAAGGCATCAGAGATCATATGGCCCATCTTTTCTTTTGTATATGTGCGATTTCAGAAATCAGATTAAATGACTTATCTAAGGGAATGAAACTAATAATTGACATATTTACAACTAAAGATACTGAGTGTCTTCTCTATTGAAATTGCTTTTAGAATGACTCATCCAAATACTCATATTGCAGATGAAATTTATACCCATAGAATTTAACATTTTATAGCTGGTCAACTGGAATATTACCTAAAATAAAGCCATCTAAAATTAGAAAAAACAAAAACCAAACCCCTATATTTTTTGCTTTCAAAAATTATCAAAACTTTATCAAAATGGAGTCTTGTAAGTTCACATATTCCTATGTTAGAGACAATTTCAATAAATTTGAGGATTACAGCTAAAGTGCTTTGGAATAGATTAATAGTCCATGAGCTTAGTACTAAAGAAAATTGGGTCCATTCGATCATTACAGAATTGTTTACTGAAACAATGAAGTCTGCTTATATTCTACTCTTTTCTACCCAGCAGCAAACCATGTTCCAGTGGGCTTGACACCCTTCCCAAGAAATTATGCAATTATGTTGCAATCAGTTATGCAATTATGCAAAAATGTTGACTTTTGGTTAATCAAAATAAGTTGCTAAAAGAAATGCTGCTATTTAATTTACATAGAAGATAATGCTCATGATAAATATTTATATATTTCACTAAGGTAAAAATAATATGTTTCAGTTATTTATATAATACAAAGAAACACATTAGAAAATCAGCAGATGAATGGATAAGAAAGTTGTGGTACATATACACAATGGAGTATTACTAGGCCATTAAAAAGAATACATTTGAATGAGTTCTAATGAGGTGGATGAAACTGGAGCCTCTTATGCAGAGTGAAGTAAGCCAGAAAGAAAAACACCAATACAGTATACTAATGCATATATATGGAATTTAGAAAGATGGTAACGATAACCCTGTATGTGAGACAGCAAAAGAGACACAGATGTATAGAACAGTCTTTTGGACTCTGTGTGAGAGGGAGGGGGGGTGATGATTTGGGAGAATGGCATTAAAACATGTATAATATCATATATGAAACAAATCGCCAGTCCAGGTTCGATGCAGGATACAGGAAGCTTGGGGCTGGTGCACTTGGATGACCCAGAGGGATGGTATGGGGAGGGAGTTGGGAGGGGGGTTCAGGATGGGGAACACATGTACACCTGTGGCAGATGCATATTGATGTATGGCAAAACCAATACAATATTGTAAAGTAAAAAAACATAAAATAAAATAAATATGTAAAATAAAATTTATCTAAAATTTTTACAACTTTTTCATGGTAAAATCTGTAAATATATATGCAGAGTAACTTATTAATATTTGGATGAGCAACAGAATGGAGAAGGCAATGGCGACCCACTCCAGTACTCTTGCCTGGAAAATCCCATGGACAGAGGAGCCTGGTAGGTTGCACTCCATGGGGTTGCGAAGAGTCGGGCATGACTGAATGATTTCACTTTCCCTTTTCACTTTCATGCATTGGAGAAGGAAATGGCAACCCACTCCAGTGTTCTTGCCTGGAGAATCCCAGGGACGGGGGAGCCTGGTGGGCTGCCGTCTGTGGGGTCGCACAGAGTCGGACATGACTGAAGCGACTTAGCAGCAGCAGCAGAGCAACAGAAACTAAGACAACAAAAATTAAAATAATACTTAGCTGTTCTTATATGTCAGGTACCACTTTAGTGTTTTATATGTTTTAGTTTAATCTCAGCAATAAAGAGTGTTATTTTAGTTTTCTAAGGATCCTCCATACTCTTCTCCATAGTGGCTGTACCAATTTACATTCTCACCAACAGTGTAGGAGAAGGTTTCTCTCTGATCCAGGAATCACTCTCCTGAGCATATACCCAGAGAAAACTGTAATTTGAAAAGATACATGCACCCTGGTGTTCATTTCAGTGCTATATACAATGGACAGGACATGGAAGCAACATAAACGTCCACCCACACAGGAATGGATAAAGAAGATGTGGCATATATATACATGGAATATTATTCAGTCATTAAAATAAAGTAAGATAATGCCATTGCAATGACATGGATGGATCTAGAGATTGTCATACAGAGTGAAGTGAGAGACACAAATATCACATGACATCACTTATAAGCGGAATCTAAAAAAGTGATACAAATGTACTTATTTACAAAACAGAAAGAGAGTCATATATGTAGAAAACAAACTCATAGCCACCAAGGAGAGAATGAAAGGGGGATAAAATAGGAGATTGAGATTCACACATACACACTGCTATATATTAGATAGATAATAAGAACCTATGCATAGCAGAAGGAACTCTACTGAATACTCGAATGATGTATATGGGCAAAGAATCTTAAGAGTGGATATTTGTAATCTAAATCTAGATTTAGGTTTCAATCAAGTAATCCAAAGAAGAGTGGCTAACTGATTCACTTTGCTGTTCAGCATAAACTAACACAGCACTTTAAATCAACTGTACTCATATATATATATATATATATATATATATATATACACATATATATATATATATTTTTTTTTTAAACACGAAAGGTGAAAGGACAGAGAGTGATACATTTCTTTACAACAATGTTCACTTCAGAACCAAAAGCAACTACTGCAGTATTTAGGCACATGTGACTTGTTACTTATAAATTTATAAGTTACAATTCTCTATTTGACTTGGAGGACTCAATCTTCAAAATTAATTAATTTTACACAGATGTATAAAAATATATAAAAATGAAAACTTTATGAAAAATGTATCAATTTACTTATTTTTATATGAGGAATCTGTACCACATTGTAAAACAAATCCAAGAGGTAAAGTGTATATGAATGTGTATATGTATATATGAATATGAATAAGTATATGAACATGTGTTCTTGTATTTTTTGAAATTTACTTTTTTAAATAAACCTTTAGAGGACTTATTGACCTCAGAGATCTTTTTATCCAGTGGTTCTTAGTGCTACCTAATAGTAGAATAACCTAGATCACTAAATATAATATCAATATAGAACCTCACACAGATATGGTTCTTAAATTTACAAATCAAAATCACAGGGATTGCTTTGTGATGTAGTAGTTCAAGAGTGGATCCCAGTGATCTCTGTTTTAAACAAATACAGGATTTCTGATTTAATAGTTCATGGGTAGATCCAAATAATCTGTATTTTAAACTAATAAACAGGTAATGACATTGTTCTGGGCACCATAATCTGGGAACCAGTAATTCAAAGAATTAACTTAAAATCTATAGAACCGGTAAAACTAGAGTGTGAGAAAACACTGTAGATTTTTGTTGTTGTTGTTTTTGAATTTGCAACTGCACACAAAAATGAAGGGAGAATGAAGCCTTCTGCATCAACCAACCAACCTCAATACTTAACAGTACTGTTTCATCTATTACCCAGAGCTTAATTTTCTTTCTTTCTTTTTTTTGTTCCCTTTTTCCTTGCAATCCCTTTGCTTTTCTTTCCCCTTCCACTTGTCTTTTTTGTTGTTTATTTCTTTCTGTTCTTTTTTTTTTTCCTTCTGAAGTCTATTTGAAAGCAAACATCAACCAACCAACCTCAATGCTTAATAAACAGTATTGTTTTATCTATTACTCAGAGCTTAATTTTCTTTCTTTCTTTTTGTTCCATTGTAGTCCCTTCGCTTTTCTTTCCCCTTCCACTTGCCTTTATTGCTGTTTATTTCTTTCTGTTCTTTTTTTTCCCTTCTGAAGTCTATTTGAAAGCACATTCCAGATGCAATTTCCCTCATAAAAAATCCACATGCACTTCTAAATGGTAAGACTTAAAAAAATAGCAACCATACCATTATTAAATAAGTAGCTTTTAAAGTGCCTCAGATATCAATACTTAGTCAGCACAGGGAATTTATAACTCCTTGTTTGAGATCATTAAGAATATAGGGTGGAAGGTTGGAATTAGATGTTTCATCTCTTAACCCTCAATCTTAAACAAGTGCCTCCATAGATGTGCTCTTTATCACTGTCAATATCTGTGGAGTACCGGGAAGTTTATTTAAAGTCTAAACACATAGTTTTTGTTTCTAACTCAACTATATATTTATTGTCAGTCCTAAGTCCTAGGATAAGGTATTTCTTTACAGATCAGTCTCTTAACCTTGTGCAACATCAATAATAGTAGCAAGAATAGTAATAATAACAACAATAATAATAACCAACTAAAGAAGCATGTAAAAGGTCTATATAAAACAGCAATAACAAATATAAATTAAATCGACAACTTTTAAAAAAATAACTTATTTAACCACACATTTTGAAGACCAAAAAAATTGAATATTTTGACTTAAAAGTGTGTACCTATGTGTTTTTTAATAATGGACACATTAAGTATTCTAAATCTGTCTTAAGGACTTGCTTGTTATATCTTACTTAAGCTATTCTACTGTCCAGAAAAACATCTATTTCTGCTTTATTGACTATGCCAAAGCCTTTGACTATGTGGATCACAATAAACTGTGGAAAATTCTGAAAGAGATGGGAATATCAGACCACCTGATCTGCCTCTTGAGAAATTTGTATGCAGGTCAGGAAGCAACAGTTAGAACTGGACATGGAACAACAGACTGGTTCCAAAGAGGAAAAGGAGTACGTCATGACTGTATATTGTCACCCTGTTTATTTAACTTATATGCAGTGTACATCATGAGAAACGTTGGACTGGAAGAAACACAAGCTGGAATCAAGATTGCCGGGAGAAATATCAATAACCTCAGATATGCAGATGACACCGCCCTTATGGCAGAAAGTGAAGAGGAACTCAAAAGCCTCTTGATGAAAGTGAAAGTGGAGAGTGAAAAAGTTGGCTTAAAGCTCAACATTCAGAAAACAAAGATCATGGCATCAGGTCCCATCACTTCATGGGAAATAGATGGGGAAACAGTGGAAACAGTGTCAGACTTTATTTTTGGGGGCTCCAAAATCACTGCAGATGGTGATTGCAGCCATGAAATTAAAAGATGCTTACTCCTTGGAAGGAAAGTTATGACCAACCTAGACAGCATATTCAAAAGCAGAGGCATTACTTTGCCAACAAAGGTCTGTCTAGTCAAGGCTATGGTTTATCCAGTGGACTGTGAAGTAAGCTGAGCACCGAAGAATTGATGCTTTTGAACTGTGGTGTTGGAGAAGACTTTTGAGAGTCCCTTGGACTGCAAGGAGATGCAACCAGTCCATTCTAAAGGAAATCAGTCCTGGTATTTCTTTGGAAGGAATGATGCTAAAGCTGAAACTCCAGTACTTTGGCCACCTCATGCGAAGAGTTGACTCATTGGAAAAGACTCTGATGCTGGGAGGGATTGGGGGCAGAAGGAGGAAGGGATGACAGAGGATGAGATGGATGGATGGCATCACTGACTTGATGGACATGAATTTGGGTGAACTCCGGGAGTTGGTGATGGGAGGCCTGGAGTGCTGCAGTTCATGGGGTTGCAAAGAGTCAGACACGACTGAGTGACTGAACTGAACTGAACTGAACTGAATAAAGGCAAATATGAATCTGTACCTGCACAAAGTGTGAAGGACACTATCCTTTCTCGGGTTTTCCTTATACTTCAAACTGAAGTTCTATATCCTGTAATATCACAAGAAGACTCCACAATGTTCTGCAACATTCAATTGTGAATTTGAGGAATGTTTAATATAAATTCTATCAGAACAACATATGCCTGCCACAACTAATCTTACTAATGTTCCATTAGCCAGCATTGTGATGGAATTTTACATTAAAATATATTTTAGTATTATCTGAATTCATGAGACTTAAAAAATACTGAGGAAATAGTATCTTTGGTACTTAGCACAGTTAATTTATTGCTTTCTGGAAACTTACTTTCTTAGGTGAAATGTGACACGAACAGCAGAATTAAAGGCAGTGTTGAAGTATCTCCCTATCACTCATTTCAACACTTTAGAGACACTTCCCCATTTCCTGATTAACCTTGTCCTGGAAAGATAAATGTTGGCTTAGGTTATTCTGGGGAAATAAAACACCAGATGGCCTTTTGCTGTTGGAAGTCTATTGTCTACATAAACCAAATCTCATGTCAGTTTGTCAATACATGAGTCAAAGTACAGCTGGATGGATTTTCATCAAGTTTGGGGTTTTGTTGTAATAACTTGACCGCAAATGTAGCATAAGAGGTGTCTTCAAGATGTCATTATGCTGGAATCCTTCAGAGGTGCTAAAATTGATATCTAATCTGAGACTTGGTGTTAGAGAGACATTGCTGCTGCTGCTGCTGCTAAGCTGCTTCAGTCGGGTCCGACTCTGTGTGATCCCACAGAGGGCAGCCCACCAGGCTCCCCCATCCCTGGGATTCTCCAGGCAAGAGCACTGGAGTGGGTTGCCATTTCCCTCTCCAATGCACGAAAGTGAAAATTGAAAGTGAAGTTGTTCAGTCGTGTCTGACTCTTAGCGACCCCATGGACTGCAGCCCACCAGGCTCCTCCATCCACGGGATTTTCCAGGCAAGAGTACTGGAGTGGGGTGCCATTGCCCTCTCCAAGATAGACATTACTACTACTACTAGAGAGACATTAGGGTAACTCAATCTCCCAATTAAAAGAAGAATGAAAAGGAACATTTCTTTCCTATAAGTGATTGAACTCATAGGCATTCTGGCTCTGGCAATATGTCACACAACATGGGTATCCTTAGAACAGGAATGTCACAGTATTGGGGGATTAAGTTCAGCCCACTTGAGACTATTTAATACTTTGAACCAGTTATTTTAAAATGGGATACACACACACACACACACACACAAATTAGTTAACAATGACTGGGGGAGATATAGGTTCAATAGCTAAAACAATTTTAAATGATCAAAGACCAGTTTTTGACATAGGTGCTTGGTTATCATTCATAATATTAATTCTTAAGCTTGAGGAAAATTGAATAGTAAACAAAAGACGTACATCCCCACATTTATTCTACATTGAGAATTGTCATTGTTTTCATTTTAGTTAAGAATACTGAAATTAATATATCTGTGTTTAATTGGACATGTTGAAAAATAATTTCAGCTCTGAACATGGTATTACTATCACTTTTCAAATATAATTACTTAGTCAATGGATGTTACTCTTCTGTGAAGTTTTAGTTCTAAGTACAAGCCATTCTTTTATTATCATTTATCATACTGTACGTAATTTTTGTTTCTTGCTACTTCTGTAGCAGTCTACCTTCTTCATAGCAAGTTATTTAAGAAAAAAACTGTTTATTCTCTTCATTTTATTAATGTTTGTGTGCTTCATTTTGACTGGCTCTCCTGTACACTGCCTTTCATTTTGTGTAGGCCCAGTGAGGGGATATGCTTAAGAGGTAACTAGTCTTCCAAAAGGACTGAAGAGAAGGACTGATTTTTATTTCTAGTTCTAATGCTCTCAATGGTAAAATCATTTTTATTTAATGTAGTAAGTCTATATGCTAGAACAAATACCCTGTGAAGTAGACCTCTGATCCACACCCTAACCCAAGGGGTTTATAATTTTGAATGTCAAGAATTTCATGTTTTAAAACTAGTCAGTTACAAACAACAACAAAAATTCCCTACAAGTTTATCTTTTATATTGTAACACTTAAAAAATGAGTGGCTGGAGCTCAGCATGAAAAACCTTTAGCCTGCTAGATAAAGCCAAGAGAGGGAAAAAAATAAATAGAAGTGAGAAAGATTTAAAATATTCGACTTTATCACTTCTCTAGAGGAGGGCGGCACAGATGTTGGATTAGGTCAACAAGAAGTGCTCTGATACTTTCTGATCAGTTACACATGATAGGTGCACTGCCCAGTTACACATGATAGGTGCACTGCCCAGTTACACATGATAGGTGCACTGCCCAAAATTTAGGTTCTATGTGGATGAGGCATTTGTTATGTGATTACATGCAGTGTCTCTTTCTTGAAAATTCTCTTTTCTCCTCTGTCCTTCTCTCTCAATATAAACTACAAAATAAAATTATTCTGAACAAGTACATAAGTCTGTAAGTATAATTTACTGATTTAAAAATACAGACTGAATCATAAAATTGGAAATGGGGATGGTCCTGTTATTCCCCTTCATTGCACTCCTCACCAGCTGGCATGTTACATATAGACTTGACTCATTTAATTGTTAACTGTCTATCTCACCACACTAAAATGAACATTTGATGAGTTTAGGATGATTTTATATGGGTCATATATGTCAGTTATATAATATGCTGCATGCTAAGTCATTTCAGTCATGTCCAGCTTTTTGTGACCCCATGGACTGTAGCCCACCAGGCTACTCTGTCCTTGGGACTCTCTAGAATACTGGAGCTGGTAGTCATGTCCTCCTCCAGGGGATCTTCCCAACCCACAGATTGACCCCCAGTCTCTACATCTCCTGCACTGTCAGGTAGGTTCTTTACCACTAGCGTCCCCTGGGAAGCCCAGTTACATAGTAGGTGCTCAATAAGTAACCAATAAATATTTGCTCAAGGACTAAACAAAGAGATAAATTAACTAGATAAAAGAAATAATGTTACTACAATTATTCATCCTGTCAAAAAATCAGGTTGATATATGTATAAAGAGTCAGTATTTTTTTTAGAAATATGTGATTTGTAAACTATCATTCACATATAATAGTATATAGGTAAAGTCAGTACTGTGTATATTTTTTGATGGATTTTGTCTTTACCTATTGTTACATTCTTGGGATTTTTAAACTGTCAACAAATTAAGAAAAATAAGATTTTAAAAGATCTGAAACAACAATTTAAGTATTTACCTCTATTTCAATATTAGAAAAAAATGTCCACTAATTGAACAGTAAAATTTGTACTATAAAAAATATAACTCAGCATATACAATTTTTAAATTTAAAACAATTATGAGCATTACCTACCTACTAAGTGGAAATATTTTCTTCTATAATGAACAGAAAATATGTATTTTTGGAAAAAGATCAGATATGAAGTTATGTGATTTATAAGCACTAAGTACTCTCTGCATGATGAATCTTAGTTTAAGCCCTGCTGCTGCTGCTGCTGCTGCTAAGTCACTTCAGTTCAGTTGCTCAGTTGTGTCCGACTCTTTGCGACCCCATGAATAGCAGCACGCCAGGCCTCCCTGTCCATCACCAACTCCCGGAGTTCACTCAGACTCACGTCCATTGAATCAGTGATGCCATCCAGCCATCTCATCCTCTGTCGTCCCCTTCTCTTCCTGCCCCCAATCCCTCCCAGCATCAGAGTCTTTTCAGGTGAGTCAACTCATCACATGAGGTGGCCAAAGTACTGGAGTTTCAGCTTTAGCATCATTCCTTCCAAAGAAATCCCAGGGCTGATCTCCTTCAGAATGGACTGGTTGGATGTCCTTGCAGTCCAAGGGACTCTCAAGAGTCTTCTCCAACACCACAGTTCAAAAGCATCAATTCTTCAGTGCTCAGCCTTCTTCACAGTCCAACTCTCACATCCATACATGACCACAGGAAAAACCATAGCCTTGACTAGACGGACCTTTGTTGGCAAAGTAATGTCTCTGCTTCAGTCGTGGCCAACTCTGTGTGATCCCATAGATGGCAGCCCACCAGGCTCCCCCATCCCTGGGATTCTCCAGGCAAGAACACTGGAGTGGGTTGCCATTTCCTTCTCCAATGCATGAAAGTGAAAAGTGAAAGTGAAGTCGCTCAGTCGTGTCTGACTCTTAGTGACCCATGGACTGTAGCCCACCAGGCTCCTCCGTCCATGGGATTTTCCAGGCAAGAGTACTAGAGTGGGGTGCCATTGCCTTCATGCTCAACTCTGTGTGACCCCATAGACGGCAGCCCACCAGGCTCCCCCATCCCTGGGATTCTCCAGGAAAGAATACTGGAGTGGGTTGCCATTTCCTTCTCCAATGCATAAAAGAGAAAAGTGAAAGTGAAGTCGCTCAGCCATGTCTGACTCCTAGCGACCCCATAGACTGTAGCCTACCAGGCTCCTCTGTCCATGCGATTTTCCAGGCAAGAGTACTGGGGTGGGTTGCCATTGCCTTCTCCAACTTTAAGCCCTAGAATGTCTAAGAATCAGAGGAACAGGAGCTTTAGAAAACTCTGACTATACTAAATCCCAGGTTACTCACTGTACAATGCATGTTTGATTTAGTGGAAGAAGGGGAATGAATTAAGGGTGCCTGAAGATCTGATATGTGAAGGGCCTGTTATTATTCAAGGACAAAAACAGAATCACAAACTTAATTTTCCATCATATTGGCAGGAGAAGACATCAATAAAGTCCTTCAGTTCAAGTATATTTTTTGCATGAGAAAAACCCATTGTTTGGTTTTAGGAGAGATGTGTGTGTGTGTGTGTGTGTGTGTGTGTGTGTATAGTCTATACCGTGCTGCCATGCTAAGTTGCTTCAGTCGTGTCTGTCTCTGTGTGACCCCATGAGGTCAGGGGTCTGCTGACTCCAAAAGGCTCCTCTGTCCATGAAATTTTCCAGGCAAGAATACTGGAGTGGGTTGCCATGCTCTCCTTCAGGGGATCTTCCTGATCCAGGGATGGAACCCATGTGTCTTATGTCTCTTGCATTGGCAGGTGGGTTCTTTACCACTAGCACCACCTAGGAAGCCCATATAGTTCTATGATGTAGGTGAAAATACCCTATACAAACACATTCGGAACCAAATATTAGTATTTGCTATTTTGGTATTTGTTTCTAATCCTTGCTTAATATCATTCTTCTAGGACTAATTGTATCTGATATCTTCAAAACTGGTAGTGGGACTCTGCAAGATGATTATTCAGTATCACTTGGGTATAGTTTGTTAATCTATGTGTGGCAGTCTAAATATTTCAACAAATGTTTCCAGTTTTCTTCCTGCACTTGTACCTCACCCTGCTTCCAGGTAGCTGGTAAAACTATGGCCCATGTTCTCTTGTGTTTGGGTGAAGAGATGAGATTAGTCTGTAACAATAAGAAACAGGCCATTGCAGGTCAAGGAGTTTAACTGTCAAAAGTGCATCCTCCTGAGGCCTTTTTTTTTTTTTTCCCCTATGATGAACAGAAACTATTGTGATATTGGCTGTCTATTAACATGGGTTTCTGTGTGATTACTCTGATCACAAACTTTAAAACTCTAGGCACTGAAATGTGTTGGATATGTAATATGAGTTGGAAAGAAAATTTATCTTAACCCATTAAGGATTGGATGGTTGTTACACAACACAAATCATATTTTCCTAAGTATAAAATTTTTCTGAATCAATACTAAGGTGCTCCTATGGTCATTTCCTGGCACGTGTAGAGCAGCTAGCAATTTGAATCACCTGATGCACACTTCCCAGCTGAGTTCACACAGGGGTTTGATATTGTAGCAAATGTCCTTTACACAGTCTATTTAGTGCCATGCTGTTATGTGCTGGCAATTCTCCACACACCTGTCTCTAAGCTTCCATATTTAGAGTTTCCTAATTCTCTATTTCCCCTGCATGTCATCCAGATGAAGCCCAGACAGACTAACTCAGTGAAACCACAACCAGATGCACTAAGATTGTCCTATTTCTTCACTCTCAAAATCCAGATATTGAGACACTGGGACATGCTTATACATATGCCTGGAGGTTGGGGTGGGAGATAAAAAGTAGAACTCTAACTTTGGTAAAAATATATTCCTATGGCAACTAACGAATCAAGTCCAGTTAAGCAACTTGGTTAAGTTTTAGAATTAGTGTTTATTGTTGATTAAGTAGGCATGTTTTAGGTTGTCCTAACCTATCATTTTTAATATTGTTTCTATGGGAAAAATATATTTCAAGTTCCAGACAATTGATTCACAAATTAACTTCTGGAACACTACCAGCTTTTATAATGCGGATCCTGCATGGGAAAATGAGTAAGGCGTAGAAACAAAGAGATAATACCCATGTTTCCTATCTTCTGCATCAGAAGATGGTAGCTTAATAATGATAAGACTATTTGCCTGAGCAGCCTATAAAAATAGGTATTTACTGAGCATTCACTATTGAGATTAAAATTTCTATCAATTTCTGCTACACATAATTCACAGTCATGTGGGAAGAATTTAGCCCTAGAAGTGAAGAAAAAGTGATAGAACACGTGTTGTCATGACTCTGTCCACAGTACATCAGTGTATTTCTAATCCAAAGGTCTATACCCTGACAATTATCTCCATTAGATTGATTCTGGAGCAGATGGAAAGTCACAGCTGGACAGAACTTTCTACCTCTTTAGTGTACTTCTCACAATGACATTTTACAGTTCATGGTATAGTGAATATCCATTATTTTGCATCAATCTGCCTGAGTATGTTACAGTATGAACATGATAATCCTAAATTATAGGATGAGGAAGACCAAAGTTGAAGTCAGGATTTCTATTAGGAGACCAAGTGTACATTTGATATGCTCTATATGTTTAGGCAAAAGAGTTAAATATTTGGCTATTCATCTTCCTTGATATGAAATTTCTGCCACTGTGCAGAAGTCCCATGAATTGAGAGGAATTAGGGGCCATAGGTCTTATAAAAATATACTTAGTTTTAAACCAGGCAATACTGGCGTATTTACAGAATGGAAGCAACCCTGAAAAATAATTGCATCTATTACAGGTTGTAAAGAGAAGCCAGGACTCCACTGTTCACTGAACATGCTAATTGAATCCGACCTTGCAAAAAGATGAAGCAAAGAATGTTTTCTCTAATTGCAAAGGTCTCTGGCTGGGTACATTTTCCTATTTATCACTTCACACTTGGATAATTCATGGTGTTTCATACAGATCCTCTTTCTTAGGAAAGGATCCTTAATTTGCAAAATAAGCCCGTTGCTTTTTTATTGATGCCTCGTAGAGCATTTTGGCTTGAACTCTTGGGGAAGAAAGTTCCAATTTATTTCAAGGGGGCTTTTAAACTTCCAGGTTATGGATAACCTCCTCAAATAAGTTTCAGAGCCAGTAATAACTACTCAAGTACTTTTCCAGATTAAATACCAGTTGGAAGAAGTACATCCTTTTCATGCTGACAGTCACTTTCTATGAGTTGTCTTGTTAATAGCAGTTTGGACAGATAAATGTCTACTATAAAGAGTTAGAGTTGGAGGATGGGCAAGCCACACTGGAAGCTATACATGCTATAAGCAATGTAACTACGAAGTTATGAATGCAGCCAAATTGAACTATATTCTTATTAGACCAATACAAATATCCAATTTCCATTTTGGAGTATTGTTTTATCTAGAAAAAATATGGGAGTTCTGAATCACTGGGAGGGGTAAAGCTTAGAAAAAAATACCAGTAAGCCCACAGCTGGGGTCTTAGGACCAAACCACTGAAGAAGCCCATGTTGATAAAGAACATTCTACATTAAGAGAGTGACCACAGCTATTGGAACTCATGAGATAGACATGCTTGATTAATTCTATGACTGGCTCCCTGGGACAAGCAAGTAAGGTTGTACATTAGTGTTTTTGGAGATTAAGAGTATGAATATTACTATGGCAATTTTATTTTTCATTATCTGATGACTAAAAGACATGCTATCAGCTAACTTCCTTTTTGCTCAAACAAAAAGTTTTAAGTGGAAAGGTGGACTTTCCACCTAAAAGCCCCAAATCAGAATATGAGTGAAGGGATATGGCTCTGAAGTAACATGAATTTCTTAGACATATGGATGAGAATATGAACCAAAAGAATCTAATATATCTACAAGGAAGATAACTGGATATCGTGTTTTTATCCTATTTCTAATAGTAAACATCATTAGGTCTTTATTAGGAATGTATAAAAATGAATACATTTAAAATTGAGATCAAAAAGATAATGAGTGTTTCTGTTTTGCATATTTCAGCCCTGGAAGATAATTTTATACCATGGCATCTAGAACATAAAATAATATCAGACTTACATAGATTAAAAAGTCTGGAAATAATTTACATGTATATAGTCAGGAAGCACACCTGTGTACACAAGCATGTAAGTGAAGTTAACTATATATCATGTAATTCAAATTTATATAACTGATATGAGAAAGTATAAAATTTCTCTAGAGTCATATGAAGTCAGTTATAAGCTAAAACTTTTTTCCAGCTAATCAGCTTGCTATTGACCTTCAGAAAGTTGTATTTAATTGACAGAAAAGTGCTGTGTTCAGGGTTTCAATTTAGCATACACTGAAAAAAAAAATCAGCCAGATAACAAACTTCATATTGGCACACTATTTTGCTATTCAGGACCTAAAATATAAATCATAAAGATAGGAAAATGATGTTTTGGAATTACTCTGTAAATTCTGTGGGAAACCAATAGCTTCCTTTAGATCTGTATCTCAGTTCAATTCAGTCACTCAGTCACATCCGACTCTTTCTGACCCCATGAACTGCAGCACGCCAGGCTTCCCTGTACATCACCAACTCCCAGAGTTCACCCAAACTCATGTCCACTGAGTTGGTGATGCCATCTAATCATCTCATCTTCTGTTGTCCCTTTCTCCTCCTGCCCTCAATCTTTCCCAGCATCAGGGTCTTTTTAAATGAGTCAGCTCTTCACATCAGGTGGCCAGAGATTTGCATCTTAGTTATATACAAACATGTGTCTATACACAGAAACATTCTGATACATACATACATGTATGCTTGTGCTTATAATTCTAAATGACATATAAGGATGATATTTCATTTTCTATCATAATATGGTAGAGTATTTTTATCCAAAAAAAAAAAAAAAAGTCTGCTTCAGTTTGGATATCTCCCTTCTGTCATCATGGTTATACACATCACTTTTTGAGCCTTTGTTTTTTCTAACTTATAACACTTACCTGTTTCCCTATAGTTTAAATAGGTTTCCTTTGTGTCATTTCTGCAATTACTCAAAGATCAATAAAATACAGTAATCTATATGGTATTAACATGCAACAAATTATAAAAAAATTGGGTTTTAAATGGAATTTATATTTCTATTCCAATATACACATCAAAGTAAGAGTACCACATTTGAATGTAGAAACTTTAATAAAATGCCTTAACTCATAGATATTTATTGCGTACCTACTATAAGCCAAGAACTGTTCTACATGATTAGGATATATTGGTGGAAAAAACAAACAGAATCTCCACTTTTACAGAGTTTATGATTCTAGCTGTGGGACCTACACAATACAAATGTACACAATAAGTATAATATTTAGTATATTAGAAGCTTATAAATATTATGAGAAAAACTTACCCAAGTAATTGGGATAGGGAATATAAGTGGTAGAAGGAAGATATGATTTTAAATAGAGAAATTAGAGTCTGTCTTAATAAGAAAGTAACATCTAAGCTCAAACATGAAGGAAGTGATGGTGTGAGCTATATGTCCATTTAGGGGAAGCACCATTTTTGTTAGTTGCTCAGTCATGTCTGACTCTTCGTGATCCCATGGACTGTAGCCTGCCAGGTTCCTCTGTCCATGAGATTCTCCAGACAAGAATAGTGGAGTGGGTTGGAACTCCTTTCTCCAGGAGATCTTCCCAACCTAGGGATAGAACCTGGACCTCTTGCATTGCAGGCAGATTCTTTACCATCTGAGCCACCAGGGAAACCCGAGTTGGTGAAAATATTAGATGCCTCGTTGTGTCTGGGCTCTTGTGTCCAACTCTTTGTGACCCCATGGACTGTAGTCCACTAGGCTCCTCTGTCCATGGAATTTTCCAGGCAAGAATACTGGAGTGAGTTGCCATTTTTTCCTCCATGAGACGTTCCCCACACGGGGATTGAAAGTGAGTCTCCTGCATTGCAGGTGAACTCTTTACTAAGCCACCAAGAGTTTGAGGGGGGAAACAGTGCAAAGTTCTACAGTTTTAGCATGCTAGATGTGCTCCACTAATGGAAAGGAGGTCAGTACACCTGTAAGACTTGGGCTAAAAGAAAAGT
This sequence comes from Bos indicus x Bos taurus, assembly GCF_003369695.1. Lineage (NCBI taxonomy): Eukaryota > Metazoa > Chordata > Mammalia > Artiodactyla > Bovidae > Bos > Bos indicus x Bos taurus. The sequence goes on from NC_040101.1 coordinate 47,482,584, forward strand.
TGGAGATGAATTCAGCAAAGTAATAGAGGCCTAAATTGTATAAAATCCTATAGGCCTCAGAGGGCTTTGGCTGGTGCTAAACAAGAAATGGAGACACATATTGGACTTTGAACAGGAAAGTAACATGAACAGATAAGTAACAGATAAGTAACACTAGCATAAAGTATAACTCTTGTTATTATACTGAATAGAATAAAATCAAGAAAATCTCTTAAAAGCCTATAGCAACAATCCAGTTGTAAGATGATTATCATTTGAACCCTGTTGATTACAATGAAAATGGTAAAAATTAGTCAGAATCTGAATGTATTTTGAGAAATTTTCTGATGGATGAATTGCAAGATAAGAAACAATGACAGGAGTTAGATATGACACCAAGGTTTCAAAAATGAGCAAACTAAGAATGGAAATGCCATCAAGTGAAACAGAAGATTACACACACAACAGATTTCATGAGAATATTGAGAATACAGGTTGGACATGTTAAGTTTCAAACATTTATTAGATATAAAGCTAGATATGATGATAAGTGCTCAGTTGGATATTCACCAGAGGAGTTCAGGAAAGAGGTATAAGAGGGAGATAGAACTTTTGGAGTCACTATCTATAGAACATATTCAAAGCCTGAAGTGGATGATCCAGGAGTATGAACCATTTTAGATAACTGAAATGTACAAAGACTGACAGTTCCGGGGTGCTTTAACATTAAGACAGGGTAGAAAGCAAGAGGCACCAGTGAAAGAGTGACAAGGAAAGTAGAATATACACAAAAACGCCAAGAAAAGAAGAAAAAAAAAGGTGAGTTGTGGTTAACTATGCCAAATGTTTGTTGTTTAGCTGAAAATTAACCATGCTTGTGAAAGTGTGGATCATTCATGACCTTGACAAGGGGTCTTTAATGAAGTGATAGAGATGAAATCATTTAGTATGCAAAAGGTAAAAAAAAAGGTGAAAAACTAAGATGACATGATTAGTTTTGCATAAAATGTGCAAAGAAACATGGGAAAGCAACTAACAGGTAAGTTGGGTTGAGAGAAGTTTTTACCATTGACTCCTGAGAAACAAAGGGGTGAATGGGAACTGACCCACATGCAGTCAAAAATCCATGTATGTTAGTGATCCCTTTGCATTCAATATTCTACATTCCTGGTTCAAATAACTATGTAGCATTATAGTATGTATTTGCATCATTATAGAGGACTAGAATGCAAAAGTAGGAAGTCAAGAGATACCTGGAATAACAGGCACATTTGGCCTTGGAGTACAAAACGAGGCAGGGCAAAGGCTAACAGATTTTGGAAAAAGAATACATTGGTCAGAGCTAACACCCTCTTCTAACCACACAAGAGAAGATTCTACACATGAACATCGCCAGATAGTCAATACTGAAATCAGACTGATTATATTCTGTGCAGCCAAAGATGGAGAAGCTTTATACAGTAAGCAAAAACAAGACCAGGAACTGACGATGGCTCAGATCATGAACTCCTTATTGCCAAATTCAGACTTCAATGGAGGAAAGTAGGAAAAACCACTAGACCATTCAGGTAGGAGCTACCTGAACGGTAGGATACAGACGAAGTAACAAATAGATTCAAGGGATTAGATCTGATAGACAGAATGCCTGAAGAATTATGGATGAAGGTTCATGACATTGTACAAGAGGCAGTGATCAAGACCATCCCCAAGAAAAATAAATGCAAAAAGGCAACATGGTGGTCCGAGGATGCCTTACAAATACCTGAGAAAAGAAAAGATGTGAAAGGCAAAGTTGAGTATACTTTGAATGCAGAGTTTCAAAGAATAGCAAGAAGAGATAAGAAAGCCTTCCTCAGTGCAAAGAAATAGAGGAAAACAATAGAATGGGAAAGACTAGAGATCTCTTCAAGAAAATTAGAGATACCAAGGGAACATTTTATGCAAAGAAGGGCACAATAAAGGACAGCAATGGTATGGACCTAACAGAAGCAGAAGATATTAAGAGATGGCAAGAATACACAGAAGTATATAAAAAAGATCTTCATTACCCAGATCACCACAATGGTGTGATCACTCACCTAGAGCCAGACATCCTGGAATGTGAAGTAAAGTGAGCCTTAAGAACATCAAGATGAACAAAGCTAGTGGAGGTGATGGAATTCCAGTTGAGCTATTTCAAATCCTAAAAGATGTTGCTGTGAAACTGATGAACTGATGCCAGCAAATTTGGAAAACTTAGCAGTGGCCACAGGACTGGAAAAAGTCAGTTTTCATTCTAATCCCAAACAAAGGCAATGCCTAAGAATGCTCAAACTACTGCACAATTGCACTCATCTCACATGCTAGCAAAGTAGTGCTCAAAATTCTCCAAGCCAGGTTTCAACAATACATGAACCATGAACTTCCAAATGTTAAAGCTGGATTTAGAAAAGGCAGAGGAACCAGAGGTCAAATTGCCAACATCTGTTGGACCATCAAAAAAGCAAGGGAGTTCCAGAAAAACATCTACTTTTGCTTTATTAACTACGCTAAACCCTTTGACCATGTGGATCACAACTGTGGAAAATTCTTTAAGAGATGGGAATATCAGACCATCTGACCTTCCTCCCAGTAAATCTGTATGGAGGTCAAGAAGCAACAGTTAGAATGGACATGGAACAACAGACTAGTTCCAAATTAGGAAAGGAGTTGGTCAAGGCTGTAAATTGTCATCCTGCTTATTTAACTTATATGCAGAGTACATCATGAGAAATGCCAGACTGGATGAAGCACAAGCTGGAATCAAGATTGCTGGGGGAAATATCAATAACCTCAGATATGCAGATAACACCACCCTTATGGCAGAAAGTGAAGAAGGACTAAGTGCCTCTTGATAAAAGTGAAAGAGGAGAGTGAAAAAGTTGGCTTAAAGCTCAACATTCAGAAAATGAAGATCATGGCATCTGGTCGCATCACTTCATGGCAAATAGATGGGGATACTATGGAAAAGTGTCAGACTTTATTTTTGGGGGCTCCAAAATCACTGCGAGAGAAGACAATGGCACCCCACTCCAGTACTCTTGCCTGGAAAATCCCATGGACGGAGGAGCCTGTTAGGCTGCAATCCATGGGGTCGCTAAGAGTCGGACACAACTGAGCGACTTCACTTTCACTTTTCACTTTCATGCATTGGAGAAGGAAATGGCAGCCCACTCCAGTGTTCTTGCCTGGAGAATCCCAGGGATGGGGGAGCCTGGTGGGCTGCCGTCTATGGGGTCGCACAGAGTCGGAAATGACTGAAGTGACTTAGCAAAATCACTGCAGATGGTGACTGCAGCCATGAAATTAAAAGACGCTTCCTCCTTGAAAAAAAAAAGTTATGACGAATCTAGACAGCATGTTAAAAAGGAGAGACATTACTTTGCCAACAAAGGTCCATCTAGTCAAAGCTTTGGTTTTTCCATTAGTCATGTATGGATGTGAGAGTTGGACTATAAAGAAAGGGCCAAAGAATTGATACTTTTGAACTTCATGTTTGAGAAGACTCTTTAGAGTCCCTTGGACTGCAAGGAGATCCAACCAGTCCATCCTAAATGAAATCAGCCCTGAATATTCATTGGAAGGACTAATGGTGAACCTGAAACTCCAGTACTTTGGCCACCTGATGCAAAGAACTGATTTATTTGAAAAGACCATGATGCTGGCAAAGATTGAACTCAGGAGAAGGAGACAGCAGAGGATTAGATGGTTATGGCATCACTGACTCAATGGACATGAATTTGTGTAAGCTCCAGGAATTGGTGAAAGACAGGGAAGACTAGCGTACTGTAGTCCATTGGGTCGCAAAGAGTTGGACTGGACATAACCGAGCAACTGAACTAACTGAATGAGTATGTATTTATGAAAAACATCTTCATATAAGTGGACCCACAGAATTTAAACCCATGTTGTTCATGGGTTAGCTGTACTTGTTTTCTTTGTTTCGTTTTGTTTTAAAATTAGGGGAAAAAACTGCATATTTGTATATTGTTCAGACTATTTTATGGCTGGGAAAAACTAGTGAGATACAAGAGACTCTCTGGAGAAATATTTTGCTGGTAGTCAGAGGAAAAAATTATACAGTAAAATGGAAAGATATGGCCCAGTTTCCCATAAAAAAAGGTGTTGGAGATGTGGACTCTCCTCTTCTTACCCCAAGAAAAGTAGTCTCCATAGAACTTTTGTTTGCAAAGCTCTTTTCCAACTTATTTCATCTATTAGGCATCTTGTTCACCACTCTTAAACCTCAGACTCTGTCAACAAAGGTTATTAATGTGAATCTTGGGGGAATATTAAGCTATGTTCCAGAAAGGCCAAAACTAATGCAGCAAGGAAGGAGAGGGATTACAGAGTCTGGCTCCAGTCAGTGAGCCTTGCTAATCAACTCCCATAAATTACTCCCACACACAGACACAGGCACAAACACACATGTGCACTGGCACTGGGTTAAAAGAGAAAGATATTTCTTAGAAAACAGAAGGCAACTATGAATAAGTTTCTGGAAAAGTAGCCTTAAATCAATACTTGAAGAAATAAGAATCTGAATAGACTGAAGTCTTAAGTCTTAGAGATGTTTTTCTTAACAAAGGCAACTATCTTGCATTTTCAATTCTAGGTAGGTGGTGGTGGTGGTGGTTTAGTTGCTAAGTCATGTCTGACTCTTTGCAACCCCATGGACTGCAGCCCACCAGGTTCCTCCGTCCATGGGATTTTCCAGGCAAGAATATTGGAGTGGGTGCCATTTCCTTCTCTGGGGTATCTTCCTGACTCAGGTGTCAAACCTGTATCTCCTGCTTGGCAGGTAGATTCTTTACCACTGAGCCACCCGGGAAGACCCCTGTAGGCAGTCTGTAGTAGTTAATACAGAAGTGGATGGGATGGATACAGAGCTTGGCAAAAGTCATCCAAGCAGATCTCAAAGTGGTATAAGAAGTATGTTCTATGAAAACTAAGTATTAAGGATTCCAAAATTGTAACAATAAATTTTCCTCAAAGAAATCATGTCCCAATGATTTTACAGTCATGTTCTACCAATTCTTCAATTTGGTCAGAAAATTGGAAGAATGAAAAACCACTAACTCATGCTATGGTTCTAAAATAAGCTTGATTCTAAAACTGGTAAAGAATAAAAATAATACAAAAGAATCTATAGGCCCAGTTTAGTTATGAACATAGACTTGAAAAATCTGTCTAAGGAAGACACCAACATGGCGATGAAAAATTAGTGTGGTTTCCTGCAGGGTGCTAGTTCTAGTGCCAGCAGAACAGAGATCTGTTAACACACGGGGTTGGGAGTTTCTGCTCTGCTAAGGCTGATCAATCAGTGTCTGATATACTGCCTGGTGAGTAGACTGGCTGTCTAGTCCTGCCTCCCTCTGTTGATACAAGAGGCTTGCATGTTAAACCAGCATGGATGTTACTGTGGCAGTTTTTCCACCACAGGAGAGGCTAGTAACCAGAGATAACCAACACCTTGCTTCTTAAAACATTGGTCTTTCAGCAGTTTGGTTCACAGCAGTAACAGGGCATGGTTATATGGAATCATGGAGTAGGAAATGGCAACCCACTCCAGCATTCTTGCCTGGAGAAGCCCAGGGACTGAGGAGCCTGGTGGGCTACAGTCTATAGGGTTGCAAAGAGTTGGACACAACTGAACGACTAAGCACGTATGGAATCAATCCCTGTTGGAAATCCTTTCCTGCGTACTATTTCTTAGAGAACATGTACTCAATGCCTTCTCTTTAGTTTAACCATTACAATACTATCCAGACAGCACTTCAAGCACCTGAACTAACCATGTAGCAATGTGGGGAAATGTGCTTCTTTTCAAAAAGGTGGAGAATTCCAGGAGTTCAACTGCCAAACACAGAATCTGACTCACTGTAGAGGGTCAAGAAATGCCTATTAGCAGTCTTTACAATCTCTCTTTGGAAACACCAATCTGCCCTGAAGTTTTGCCTTGAGAACCAGGCTATCTCTGATCTGGAGGTGGAGACTCTTGACTAGATTTTAAGGAGGCTGCAAACGGTGAGGGAGAGTAAAATCCTTATATCTCAAGAGCCCAAGGATTTAGTCCATCAAATCCTCTTTCAGGATGCCTGGATGTTTTCTGAGGGTATCTGGACTTGAAATGGGCATTTCATGTGGCGAATATATACAGTGCTGTCAGTTTTAAATATTCTGTTACACCATAACTATTATAGGTAAGAAAGTTTAATGTTACACATGTTTTCAGTATAAAACATTTGTGAGCTGAAGTTCTAAATGAAACTGCTGGGTATATATGTATGAATACACATAAAATAATTGAAAAGTAGTCTTATTGCCAATAAAAGTTTTGAAAATTTAAAAGAAAAACCTCATATGATCTCACCTGATTCAACAATATTCAAATGGATTCATTCTAGATGTATAAAGATAATAATCAGTATATCTATTAAGATAACTCATATTAGTGAAAAATGGAAATGTTCACATTTTAGCAATAGGTACAGAAAAGAATTTGACCTACATAGAAGTGTTTGAGAGGAATTTGTTTTCTATTAGATATGCAAGATAGTGCAAGACTTATCAGTGCTACTGTACAACATGGTGCTAGTGATCAAACGAAAGATGAACAGGTAAATATGTGGAAGGGAAAGGTAAGAAGTAATTTTTTCTTGCATATGATATGGACTTACATAAAATGCAACAGAATCAAGTGACAAAATTAATATAGTCTAGCATATTTGCTGAGTAAATATCAACTTTGAAAAGAAAAGTATTACCCCTTAGTGCTAATACAACTACTGAACTGGAATACGTAATGAGGGGGTCAGGGAAGAAAAGAGACAACAAACCAGTATTTTATCTCAAAATCACCTTAACAAATAATGCAGAGTACCATTCATTACTCTTAGTTTTGTTTCTAAAATACTCATGCAGGTATATAAACAGGATTGCATAAATACAGATCCACACATCTATTAATAGAAACTTGGCATGTGATAAATAGGCCCACAAAAATCTATTAATAATGAAATGAACAGTTTTAAATTTCATGTCTTGTCTCCTTGATTTTTCCCGTCCATAGCATACCACACAATATTTCCATGCCTGCATTATCTCTAACAAAGCTTTCTGTGAGGCCAAGTTCACTCTGTCCATGATATAGCCTAGAAGTGACCAAGAGTCTAACACTGCCTCAGTGGGAAATAACCAGGAGAGTTGTGCTTCACGACAGACCTCATATTTCTGCCATGGTCTTAAGCTCCAGTTACACACCTTGGTAGCTTGCTGGAAAATTATTCTTTCATTGACACTCTTCCCTTCCTTTCTTACTTAACCATTTCTCTGATTTTTTTTTTTCTGGGGTAGTATCTCTAGATCAGGGCTTCTCTGGTGGCTCAGAGGGTAAAGCATCTGCCCGCAATGCAGGAGACCTGGGTTTGATCCTTGTGTGGGGAAGATCCCCTGGAGAAGGAAATGGCAACCCACTCCACTATTCTGGCCTGGAAAACCCCGTGGATGAAGAAGCCTGGTAGGCTACAGGGTTGCAGAGTCAGACGCGACTGAGCGACTTCACTTTCACTTTCATCTCATCGATCATGTACTATCTACAATTCTTGGCTAAGGATTCTTGTCTGCTTTGGGAGAAACCCAAACCAAGGCAGTGTTTGGTTTCATTCTTTAAAGATGAAATTCAGTTGAATTTATACCCAAATGTCAAAATTAAAATTTAATACAAAAGAAATTCATGGAAGAGAATATCCCTGTAGCCCTGGGGTAAGCAAAAATGGTTAAATAAAATATCAAAAAGTTGAATTTTACTATGACAAAATTAAAGATTACTACTTACAATGGACAAAATTAAGTTCATGATATGGTGACTGACCAGGGAAAAATAAGTAAATGTCTAAAAGTTGAAAACTGATTGGTATCTAAATGTATTAATAAATGAATTTCTGGAAAAATAAGAAAAAGAATGTTTAGTACAAAAATGGGCAAACAGGGTGACTAGGCAATTTACAGAAAAGCAAAAGTGAAAAAGCTAATAGAAAAAGATGCTTTTAACACCACTTATCAGAGAAATATAAATTAAAAACAGCAAGGTGTCATCTATAAACATGATCATAGTTCAAGAATTATAGATATTGATAATACTCAATTATATTCTTGATTATTGATTCCTGATTATATTCCTGATTCTATATTATTGATAATACTCAATAATATCAATAATATTGATAGACTGCAGGAAATGGTGGCCCTCAAATACTACTGACTTGAGAAAACACATTTTGGTAAGGATCTATGAAACTAATTTTGTGTAACCAATGGCCCTTCAAACAAAATTCTGCACATAAGGTGGTTTCTGACAAAACCAAACATACTCTTACCATACAATCCAGCAATTACAATTCTTGGTATTTACTCAAAGATTTGAAAACTATTTCCACACAAAAACCTGCACACAGATGTTGTTATCAAGCTTCATTCCTAACTGACAAAACTTAGAGAAAACCAAGATGCCCTTTAGTAGGTGAATGGATAAATGAACTGTGATATAGCTACACAATCTAACATTAGTGCTAGAAAACAAATTAACTATAAAGCCAGTAAAAGACAAAGGGAACCATGTATACTGCTATGTGAAAGAATCAAATCTGAAAAGATTAATTACTGTATGATTCCAACTACATAACATTCTGGAAAAGGAAAAAATCTTAGAGTAAAAGGATCAGTTGTTGACATGGGATGAGGGTAGAGAGGGATGAATAGGCAAAGAAGCTTTTCTTTTTTGTCTTTATTTATTTAGGGCAGTGAAATTAATCTGCAAGATACTCTAATGGTAGATACAAGTCATTATCAAGTTTTCCAAACCTGTAGAATATACAATGTCAAGAGTCAGTCAATGCTAATGTAAATTATGGACTTTGGGTGATAATGATGTGTCTATGTAGATGTAGGTTTTTCAACTGTAACAAATGTACTGCTGTGGTTGGGGATGTTGATAATGGGGGAAGTTATGCACGTGTGGGACAGGGGATATATAGATAATCTCTGTATGCTCCTCTTAACTTTGCTGTGTACTTGAAACTACTTTAAAAATAGTCTTTTTAAAAGTCTGCAAATAAGACCTAGAGAATATCTTATTTGGTTAGAAAACATCTTAATTCAAATAGCAATAAACTATAATAGTTGATCTAAAAATGGTGATTTCCCAGAATGTTCATCACACTGAAGTTTTGATAGTGTAAAGTATAATAACACCCATCACTAAGGAAATGATAGGTAAAGTGTAAATAACAATATTTTGTAGTAGAAACAATAATATACATTCAGCATGAGAGGTAGAACTTTCAAACACAGTGCTGAACAAGTCTGTACTCAAGAGTATCAGGAAAGGCACGATAAGAAAAAACTTAGATTATGTTGAAAGTGAAAAAGTGAAAGTCACTCAGTCATGTCCAACTCTTTGTGACCCCACAGACCATACAGTCCCTGGAATTCAAAAGGCCAGAATACTGGAGTGGGTAGCCTTTTGCTTCTCCAGGGGATCTTCCCAACCCAGGGATCAAACCCAGGTCTCCTGCATTGCAGGTGGATTCTTTACCAGCTGAGCCACCAGGGAAGCCCATATTTAGCAAACATATATAAAATCCTAATCCAGGAACCATATTAATATGGTAAACTGTTAATTGACTTGTGAGGAAAAGAATGGGCATGGAGACTAGGAATAAAGGAACAAACTATTAAAAAACCAATGCCTAGTAAAAAGAAGAGATTTGTGGACATAGGTCAATCATGATAGCGCCCCAAGAACTGCAGACTCTCATTAACACAAATTTCTGACTCTAGGGTCAAAACAAAAACAGAAAGGATATTTCCTACCATTTAATCTGTGAAGATTAATTTAGAAAGTGTATTTAAAGAGCTTAACACAACTTAGCATTTAATGAATATTAAATAAGTGTGAACTATCATGGTGTTATAAGTATTGTCATTAATATAGATGGTGTTTTTTTTTTTTTCTCTTTAATGGGCATTTTCATCAAAGCCATTTTTCTCCAAAAGTCCTTATAAAATTGAATATTATATAAGACAGTTACTATAAAGCTATGATTTACTTTTAGAAACATAATATGCAATTTATCTTAATATTATATTGGTTTGCCTAGGACCGAGAAGGAGAGGTGTTGGAAAAAATTCACTTTTATAATGAAACAGGAGTTAATCTTTATTAGTGAGTTTGTTTGTTTGCTTTTTCATATCTTCAGACATTTTGGAATCTGGAAGGAAGGTGATGTGGCTTGATCTTACTGGATTTCACTCTGCAGTTCCTGAGATCAGGGAATAAGATGAGAAATAAACAACTTTGTAAATTCAATCTGTAATCAAAGGTGATTTGCTTCAGGTTGATTTTCAGAAAAGCAAAACCTGCAGTCTTACCCCAGTCAGTCAGAAATAACACAATGAGGCAATTCTGTCTGATGGGATCCAGGCTGGATGAAATCCAAGGTAATACAATGCAGCATTTCCCAGAGCAGAAAGCTTGGTTCATCGTGCCAAACAATGGCAGGATCGGTGGCTCTTGTTCAGAGGCAGCTCTGCCAGTTTTGCTTTCGGGAGGCTCTCTGCTGAGTACAGAAAACACCTGCTGCTCAATAATTAACTCCTCCCAAACATCAGGCAAGGCAGCAGCAACAGTGACCTCTTCTGCCTCTCCCAGTCTCATTTCCCCAATGTGTTTTCAAGCCTGTGTTTGCTTTTTCTAGGGCAATTACTGTCTATGTATGCATCGTCGCTCCTTGTCCTGCAGGTTCTTCCACAGGCATTTTTGTGTTCAATGGTTACTCTGGATATACTTCACACCTTTTCTGCATAGAATACCAAGCACTGAACAGGATGCATACTAATATTGTCTAAATGACTTTAATAAAACCCATTATGAAGAAGGTAGAGTTGAAGGAAGGGAAATAATATTAAATAAGTGAAGAAAAAAGATTCAGCATCTTTGGTCTGGTGATTTTAGGTGGTAAAACACACAGGATTTAATCTTAGAGACACAGTTGGAATCTTGGCTTTACTTCCTTCTTCATAGTTGACCTTACACAATTAACTTAAAACCTCTACATCTCAGTTTACCCAGTTATACAGTTGTACCCAATGCTGCTAGAATAAAAGTAAATGATGTTATCTATGCAGACTGATGATCATAACACCCAGAATGGGAGAATCAAATAGGTATTGTATTTATAAACCAAAAGAACAAATACCACTAATTATATACAATATACTCTTTTATTTAAGTAATTGGAGAAGGAAACGGCAACCCACTTCCTTTTATTTAAGTAATTGGAGAAGGAAACGGCAACCCACTTCGGTATTCTTGCCTAGAGAATCCTGTGGACAGAGGAGCCTGGTGGGCAGCTGTCCATAGGGTCACAGAGTTGGACACAATTGAAGCGACTTAGCATCCGTGCTTGCACTGGAGACAGAAATGGCAACCCACTCCAGTATTCTTGCCTGGAGAATCCCAGGGACAGAGGAGCCTGGTGGGCTGCCAACTGTGGGGTTGCACAGAGTCAGACACAACTGAAGTGACTTAGCACGCATGCATTAAGTAATAAATAATAGAACAACCACTACTATATCCATTACTATCTCTTGGTTACTGTGATTTTGCCATACTTTCTCAAAAGGCATAGTCAATAACTCTGCCCCCAATATATCATCTGGCTTTTTGGCACAGTATCAGTCAAGGAGTAACTTTAGGTGCCCATGAAATTCATTAATATGCCATTAATATGGAATTTGTTCTCAATTGCATGGCCCCCTTTCAGTCTGTTTGCCCTTAGTTTTCAATATTTCTAGGTAAATTAGAAATAAATAGATGTTCCCTGGTTCTCCACTGAGTCAGTCAGTCCTGGTGGCTTAGTCAAAGAGATAGTATACAAATTCTACAAGTTATTAATGGATCTACTATGTTAGGTATACCTTGTAGCCCTTCCTAAATAATCTCACACTCATGTGAGTTGAAAGTATTGCAAATGAATAATTAAAGGATAATAAAGATATGCATAAAGAGCTATGGAATCCTAAAGAGAATGGTAGGCTACTTGAGGAATACAAAGAACGTTACATAACCTAAGATATTCAAGATTAGAGGAGAAGGACATTTATACAATATGGCAGAGATGAAGTAAATTATCATCAGAGAGGAAAATATGCAATCATTAGAGCAGCATGGAAAACTAAAACAGACATGAGCATCATAAAGTCATCTGGACTAATTCCTCTCATTCTACATGTCTCATCCCCCATCAAGTAGCCATTAAATTGCATCCACTTCCCTCACTGAATTTATGTATTTCTGTAAGAGATCTGAGTTGCAGTTATAAGTTGACATAGCAATGCATCTTGTGGATATTTATGTAAGCAAATACGGATTTTCATGTTTCTTCTCTCCATTGCCAATAGTTTGACAATTCAGAATTTTTAAACTCTGGACAATTTAGTAGTCATTTAAAGTGATACTCTAATAGACAACAGCATTATTGCACATGTGTAATAATGAGTAGAGGCTTCCCTGGTGGCTCAGATGGTAAAGTGTCTGCCTACAATGTGGGAGACCAGGGTTCAATCCCTGGTTTGGGAAGATCCTCTGGAGAAGGAAATGGCAACCCACTCCAGTACTCTTGCCTGGAAAATCTCATGGACAGAGGAACCTGGTGGGCTACAGTCCATGGGGTCACAGAGGAGAGTGTGGTTAGGTATTAGGAACTGTGGAAGGAAATGTAAACAGAAATCTTAAAAAGGAGGTTGGGATAAAAAATGAATGGCATAATAGCATATTAAGGAAATAAGGCACATGGAATAGAGGGCCATCGTAAAGAATGGCTTTGTGTATCAGGTAGATGGATTGATGACATGGAACAATAATTGGAGTATAAAAGAGTGGAAAGCTGCCTGGCACTCTGTGACAACCTACACAGGTGGGATGGGAGAGAGGAAGGAAGTTCAAGAAGGAGGGGATATATATATACACAATTGTGACTTTTTGCATTAGTGTACGGAAGAAACCAACACAACACTGTGAAACAATTATTCACCAATTTAAAATAAATAAAAATAAAAGATCACTAAGAGATAAACATAAAAATCTAAGAATCTAAGAAATATTTCACCATCGCTGAACCACTTCCATGTCTATAAGGATAAAACAAAAAATCATTAGATCCAGAGTAATGTGAGACTTCAAATTTTCACTACTGGTCAAAGAAATGTCAACTCTATTTACTTGGGGAATAAACGTTGTTATGTATAACTATCTAAATTTTCTTTCCTCGGGTAAAACTGGATACTTGCTGAAAGATTTAGTCAATAATAACAATAAGCACACACATAACAGATTTAACTCAGCTAGTCAAGCCCATAATTAAAATGCAAAAATCTAGTTACCCTGAAGCTACAGGAGATGGATCCATACATTATAAATGATGACCATCAGGTAACAAGTACATCATTAATGGATAAACTAAACCTTTTTGGAAAAAAAGAATTTTAGGTTGTTAAACACATCAGTATATATCTTAATACCTTTATGCTTATAATTCTAAACATCATAAGATTTAAAATCTTATTAATTTGATCAGTGTTATGGTATGAATGTTTTTGTCTCCTCAGATTCCTTTGTTGAAATCCTAACCCCAGGTGATGGTAGTAGAAGGTAGGGCCTTAGGGAAGTGATTAGCTCCTGAGGGTGGAATCCTCATGAATGGGATTATAGCTCTTATAAAAAAGATCCCACAGAGCTCTCTAGTTCCTTCTATCATGTATGGATTGAAGAATTCTGCAATCTGGAGAAGGATCCTCGTTCAATCACACTGTCATCCTGCTCTCTGAGTTCCAGACCCCAGAATTGTGAGAAATGAATTTCCAATATTTATAAGCCACCCTTCCGTGGTATTTTGTTATAGCGGCCTAAACAGACTAATACAAAGGCTTTATATAATTATCAACTCATCTGACAGGAATTAAATTTACATTTAGTCATTCAACATTTGTTGGGTAATTATTATTTGTCTTAACATCATTGCTAGCCCCAGAAATACAGCAATGAACAACATAAATAAATGCCCCTACCATTCTGGACCTTATGTTCTATAAAAGAATTATATGTAGTATACATAAAAGTGAAGTAGCACTTAAGTGCTCTTTAAAAGGATGGCTACATGTTAATAGTTTAGACTTTTAAAAGAAGTACTATGATATACAAATTTTACATTTCCAGTGAATAGATGAAGTCTGCTCCAAAGTGGGAAAGGAGGAATTTTCAAATGTTTCTAGGACTATTGAACTTTTAAGATGCAGTCAAAGGCTTCTGTAAGCATATATCTCCACACTATTCATAAATCCATAGACTCTGAGTACTTCTTCATCAGTCTTTATACTTAATATATTGGTTTAGCTATTATAACAAAAAGCATACTGCTTCAGTGTGATTTTGAGTACAGATCTAGTCTTTAACAGGCTCCCAAAACTACATTACTATTACATATTTTTCTAATGTCAACTGAAGTAGAGTTGATAATGAAATAGAAGGTTTTATCTACCTGCAAATGCACCCTACAGGTAATTCCAGAGACTGTATAAAAAACATTCCAAATTACAGAGTGGCTGGTATTTTGAACATAGGTGATCCTGTCTACTATCATTAATCAGGTACAAAATAAAGTTTAAGTAGGAGAGTGGGGAGTTAATTCAAAGTCGTCTCTTTCATCTTGTATCCATTAGTATTGACTCAGAATAAAATTTTGCATAAACTATACTTTGACCTCCTAATTTTATACATCTTACCAAGTGATTTAAAAGTAATCTTGGGTGTATGTGGGATCCCAAAGTATACTTTTTGTATATCTGCATTTAGGTATATTTATACATATATATTTTTAAGATAAAAATACCACTTTCTAAAACAACATGTTTTTATAACACTTCCTGTTCCTCACATGCAATGGCCTAGTTCAGTTTTGATACTAAATTACAATGGAACATTTTTCATGTTACAAACTCTTAGAAGAAATTCTGTAATTATACTGTGAACAGATTTCTGAGACTAAAGTGTTAATTTCCTAAATGAAAGTTAGGCCTGAAAAATTATCCTATTAGATCAATACAAATGGAATGAATTAAGCTCAGTGAAAGGTAGTCAGATTTATATCCAGCTTGAACTCACATTATAAAATAATTAATAAAAACTACATGCATATGTAATCATTGTTCAAGAAACATAATAGTAATATGCTGCACACATTTCAGAGTAGAAATTATAGCAAATCTCAAGGGGCAGATAGATATTGCAGGGCTTGCAGCACTAGGGAATTCTAAGAAAGTATGGCACTCAAGACAGTGTGACCTAATGGATTAAAATAATTATTTTCCTCTCCTAAAAAACATAATTATGACAAAATACGATAACTGGCAAGTATTGTGTGTGTAGCCAATTTTAAAAACATGTTTATGCTTTTCTTAACAGAATTTTTTGCCTCTTTAAAAGGAATGTCTATTTACACATGATTTGTCATTGAGGGTAGACAATATATTAAACTGAAAAACCCAGCTTACTGCTGGTGGGTATGCGAAATGGTACTGTTACTTTGGAAGATAGTTGGGTGGATGGTTTTGAACAAAACTCAACTTACTCTATATGATCCAGCAATCATGCTCCTTGGTATTTACCCAAAGGAACTGAAAACACATCCACACCAAAGCCTGCACAAAGATGCTCAGGGCAGCTTCATCCATAACTGCAAACATTCAGAAACAACTAAGAGTTCACCAGGGAAATTATTAGATAATTTGTCAATAGAATATTATTCAGTGCTAAAAATAAACGAACTGTTCCCCATGGAAAGAGAAAATTTAAATGCATATTACTAAAGGGAAAGAAGTCAATCTGCAAAGGCTACATGCTATATAATTTCAACTATATGACATTCTGAAAAACTCAAAAATTTGAAGACCATAAGGAGATTAGTTGTTGCCAGAGGATGGGAGAAAGGAGTGAGGAATAGGTAGAGCAAAGAGTTTATTTAAGGGAGTGAAACTCTTCTGTATGTTATAATAGTGGATATGTGTCATTATGAATTTCTCCACACCCATAGGATGTTAAACACCAAGTGTAAATGGTAATGTAAGCTATGGATTTTGGAGGATAATGATACATCAATGTATGTTCACCAGTTGTGCCAGTGATGCTGGGGGATGTTGATAATGGGGGAGGCCATGCATTTGTGTGTGGGGGGCGGGTCATGTGGGAAATCTCAGTAACGTCTACTTAGTATTACTGTGAATCTAAAACTATTTTAAAAAACCCTAATTCTAAAAACAAAGTCTATTTAAAAAAAAAAAAAAACTATAACAGTAAGAAAACAGATCAGAATATAGCAATGAAAAGCACACTTATAGTCCCTACTCTTCATGCTATCTTCTGTACAAAACAAACAGCAAGTGAAGAAACCTCATATCTATTTTGAACCATCTATAAAGGCAAAACTATAAGAATGTAAGCAATTAGCAAATAAAGAGACATCTACAAAATCAAGGATACACTTCTTTTCACTATGAACGTGAATTATAAGAATTCTAAAGTTTAATAATCAAATTAATTGCTCAACTAGAAAAAAATTGTTTACAGAAATCTGGTTTACACTTATTTAAGTGCTAAACTAAGCACATTAACAGAGAAAGATGGTGTTTGTGCACACTCATATCTTTGTTTGCATATGAGTCTCTTCAAATCTTACTAATCATTAAGCAGCTATGAACATGGCTGGTAGTGGGGAGGGAGGAAAGTATAGATTCCTATAGAAGATAAAATAACTTTAATGTACTATGACCTCACTTAATTGGAGATTAAAAGTTGAATTCTAGTCCAGCTGGGCTGTATTCTGGCTATATGATTTGAACACGACTTGTCCCCATTGTGATCTAGAAAAAAATTTGAGGTTCAGGCCTTAACTATTGCTGCTTTGATCTATGATATTTTAGGTTCAAGGTCAGGGAGACAGTCATTTTCTATAGTTATTCCCTAATTCCAACACCCAGCAGAGATAATGAAGCTCCAAAATGACAGGAAAGCCGAGTACCTTTGCTGATTTCTAGCAGCAAATTGAATCAGTCAGAGTCTACCTGAAAACTGCTTGGCTAAAGCTGATTTCCAGAGGTAACGTGAGACACGACAACTTGAGACTGCCTAGCGATCATCTGATGACACATTAATAAAGGCACTGAAGCTTTATATTATTCTTACATAGAAGAGGGCTGTAAGGCAAGGCTCCTTGTAGGTTATTTTATATTTATCTCCAGATTGGACAGGTCTAATGATATTTCTTATATATGTATTATTCCTAATCTATTTTAAACTCTGAAGAATTAGTCAAATTTCCAATTACATATGGGCACAGTACTTGTAAGCATTTTTTCCTTCAAGGTCATACAAGCTGGAAGGGTTATATTCATGATTTGATCCTGCTGGATCAAAAAATCAAGGATAGAACCCCTGTGGGTAAACTGTTTGCATATATGTGTGTATGTGTATAATACTGGAATGCTTCTTTTCTCAGATACTACACTTTCTAATATCAATGGAAATTTCATAATTGGTGGTAGAGTCACAGTCCTGATATAGCAAACGTAATTGTCACTTTAATTCTTCATAGTGATTAATTAGGGAAAGAATCAGCATCCTATACTTGCCAAATTCAAGGTATTTATTCTGAATGCTTTTATTATTTACCATTTACTGTGGATTTATTGTTCCACAGCAGTTGTGTTTTACATATTTGCTTAAAAAAAAAAACACTTGAAAGGAGAAAAACAACTTTACAAACTTTTAGTAGAAGAATTAATTTTCTCTATGGATATTATAGGTGGACCATTCTCTACCCTATTCAATTTTGCATTTTCATGAGAGATTTTGGGAGATTTGTTAGGAAAAATATTAGAAAGATTTTTGCTAAGTTTTTCACCCAGCATTAAATAAATGTTTTTACCCTTTCTAAGTATCAAAGTAACTATTCCATCATTTTAAAGGAAGAGATACCTTGAATATGCAATAAAATGGTTAGATATCTGGAGATCATTTAATTTTCCATGTCATCAAGAATTAAAGTCATCTGACATTGGAACTGGAATTTACTTTAATAATGATGCTCTGAAGTATGGAAGAGAGGGAAAGCAATCATTTGCAGGGTCCACAGACTTCAGAAGAACTGCAGTGGGGGATATAGAGGCTACATTATCTCCTGAGAGTTTGCTACTGCCAGAGTTAATTCATAGAAGTTTGTTTCTCTGCAGAAGCAGCTTGAAAGGATTTGAACAAAATAATTCCATAGAGTATCCTTTCTGCTATGCTGCAGTGCACAAGTTCTAAGAAGGAAAAAAAAACTCACTGTGGGGTGTTGACAGTACTAAGCTTTTCAATGTATTTCTTTTAAGCAGGACTTTACTCTGTTCCTGTCAACTGTACATAATACAATTACCTAACATTTATTGAACATTCATGGCTAAATTTATTTTAGAGATAAAGTAACACAGGATAAACAGGACCCAGAAACATGATCAAGTGACATAGTAAGCTTCAGAGTTCATATTCAAATCAGTCTGATAAAAATTCAGATCATTCTGATGCACAATCAATATTTACTCCTTCTCTATGTCTGTCTTTGTGCTGTCAGCACAAGTATAGTTATTCCCTCACTGGAATACTTACTTATCAAATGTATCTTTTCTTTAAACAACCACTTAACTTGGAAAAGTGTTTATTTTCCGTGTGAAAGCAGTTCCTGTTTCTGCATTAAAAAGACACTTTAAAGCAGGGTACCTCACCACTCTGCAGTTTCACAAGAATAGTACAGAAAATAATATTATTTCACAATAATAATGATACAGAATAATAATAATAATTTCACAACTGTAATTCTCCTTACAGTTTTTGAGTGTGTCCAAGCATCAAGAAAGATTAAAATAATCACCACATATATATGCTCGCTATGCTGAACCTCCAAAAACCTCAGAGCATGAGTTTTCTGTCAACAAAATGTATCCTCGGGCACTGCATTTCACTTTTTACAGACAGGGTAAGTTCAGAAATAAGATGTTTGTATCAGTGCCAGAAAAATTACCTTCTATCCTATAAATAAATGTATTTAATTAAGATTTTTTTTTTAAAGAATTGTATTTGTCGCTAAATTTTTAAGGATGACATATGAACTATTAAATGACATCACATCTTACAGGAGAAATGAAAATTCTCTGTGTCATGTAAGCATAATTATAACCTTAGTATATAAACTACATAGCAATGATTTAGCCAATTTTTGGGGAAATCTCAAAGAATATTCAAACCACCGCACAGCTGTACTCCTTTCAAACACTAGCAAGGTAATGCTCAAAATCCTTCAAGCTAGGCTTCAACAGTATATAAACCAAGAACTTTCAAATGTATAAGCAGGATTAGGAAAGACAGAGGAACCAGAGATCAAATTGCCAACATCTGTTGGATCATAGAAAACACAAAAGAATTACAGAAAAACAGCTACTTCTGCTTCATTGGCTACACTAAAGCCATTGACTGTGTGGATCACAACAAACTGTGGAAAATTCTGGAAGAGTTCGGAATATCAGAATACCTTACCTGCCTCCTGAGAAACCTGTATGCAGGTCAAGAAGCAACATTTAGAACAGAACATGGAACAACAGACTGGTTCCAAGTTAGGAAAGGAGTACATTAAGGCTGTATATTGTCACCCTGGTTATTTAACTTTTATGCAGAGTACATCATACAAAATGCTTGAAGGCAGGAGGACAAGAGGATGACAGGGGAAGAGATGGTTGGATGGCATCACTGATTCAATAGACATGAGTTTGAGTAAACTCTGGGAGTTGGTGATGGACAGGGAGGCCTGGCATGCTGCAGTCCATGGGGTTGCAAAGAGTCAGACATGATTGAGCTACTGAACTGAAACAATCTTCTAAATAGTCCCTTCTGTTTGGGGATTCACTTAAATTACATATACTTTACATTTCCTCTATCAAGATTTAAAACTAGAGAAGATCAAATCAAGTTCTGGCATTGATCTTTATTCTAAATCCAAAGATTTTGAAAAGTGGAAGTTTGAGAAATGAGATTAAGAAAGAAGAATCATCAATTGCATGTGATAAATAAAGGTAGTTAACTACTGATTGACATCTGTCAAGCCAGGGAATGAGAAGACTGGGTGAAATACAAATAGTTCTATCAAAGTGAGCTATTTTAAATGCCAAGTATAATTAGAACTAGAACTTCAAGATTTTGTAATTGTCATACTCTCAAGAATTACACTGAAGAAAATAGAAATGACTTCCTGTTAGGACCTTGATTTAATATCCCATGGGAAGATTGATTTTCACATTCATGGATGCACTGATAATTATATAAATTGAATAATAAAGGGCATCATGGCACTCTGAGGGGTTTCTGCCAAGAGTTTGTTTTAGAAATATTTGTAAAAACATACCTACTATTTCCTCATACCAGTAGCAGAACTCAAGTATCAAAAAAAGGTCCCAATATTCCACAGTTGGGAGAATCCACAGTTAAATGTTTTAAAGATATCATGATAACCTTAGATCCCCAAAGAGACATGTATAATATACAAATAATACTAAAATATAATTTCAATGGGTTTTCATTATAATTAGTAAAATAGATCTCATGCAAAACTTTCCATCCTTGTTCTTCCCTCTGGTAACAACTTCTCCAATGCCAATGAAACAACAAAATATTCAGATTTGCTTTTGGAACTTGAACCATACTACCTTCACTTGGATGAATAAACAATTATAACCACTTTAATCAAGCCTGATACTACATTATCATGTAAGGATAAATCTCATTTAACTTGAAATGTGTTGGTTTTTATTCAAGATGTCTGTGTAGTTACATAGATGTGTCTTCTATCCTGTCTATAATGCTGCTGAAATAAAATTCTAAAAGCACAAAAAGGAAAAATTAATCGTGAAGAGAAGAAAACAGTGTTCTTTTATCAGTAGAATATAAATTCAACAAATTAAGATAAAAAGTGTGTGGAGCAAGTTAGTGAATCAAGTCTGTAGAAAAATTAAACTCAGAGATTAATAAGAAGATCCAGTGAATGTGGACCACAGGACCCTCCTGAAAGCTTTGCAGCTGAGTAAAATGGACACTTCTACAGAGTGGTTAAATTCTAGTTTTAATTGAAAGTTTGATACTTAGTTTTGAAGATAAGGTATCTATATCAGTGTCCTTCCTCAGTCACTTTTCCACAAAACAAATGGCTCTGCATTTTTCCAGGTTTTCATCTATGGGTTTAATAACGCCTTTGGGATAAAAAGAGGCAGTGAAGAGACATGTGGATTTGATATTACAATATTTACTAAAGATGGCCTAAAAATAAAAAGATATAAAAAGCTTCAAAATAAAGGTCTCTAAACTACTTCAAATGAGTCAAATCCAGTTGTTATGCTGAAGTTTTTTTCAGATTAAACCTTTTAGTCAGTTTTTACTTCCTTTCAAAGTGCAGTTTATTCACAGTAAAGGTGCACAATTCTTAAGTTCATAGTTTGATGAATGTTTTTTTACCAGTGAATCCATGCTGATGTTTTATAAGTCCTAACATCTAAGAACTTTTTGGAAAATTACTGAAAAATGAAAAGATATTCAAGAAACTTAGAAATTATATGAAATTCAAATTCATTCTCTATTAATCATTTTCCTGGAACACAGTCATACCAGTTGTTTATTTAGCGTCTATGGCCACATTATCACTACAATAGAGAGAGAGAGAGAGGGAGACACTCTATGGCCTGCAAGTCCTAAAATATTTACTTACAAAAAAACATTCGCTCATGCCTTCCTCACAAGGCATTAAGATTGAAAAGAAAAAGCCATAGAATGAAATATATTTTTGATATTTTGTCAGGAATATCTCACAAGAGATTCATTCCTAGAAAGCATAATAAAATCCTACAAATAAAAAATGAAGACAACTTTCCATGTGCAAAAATTCAAAGCAGTAGTCTACAAAAGAAGGTATATAAATGAAATGTATAGAAAGGCTCTAGATATCTTTACTCATTGGGAATGGGGGAAAAAAAACCCACAGCAGAATGGTTAACAAGAATATATCCAGATTTCTTGGTTTATGAGATACATACTCTTGACCTATCTGCATACTACCAGAGAATATAAGCAAATGGATCTTCATCTGTGTTCATAGTTAAGTACCATAGTTCCATGGTAAATTTGAATAATAGTTACCTGTTTACTACTTTTCTCAGGTTTTTATAAGGTATATTTTCCCCTTTCTCATCTGAGATCTAACCCATTACTGGGTATCATTCTAATTCAGTTTTCATGTGGAAGCATATCTTACGGGCTAAGTATTTGCCATAATTCCCATTGCTGGAGTAGGTACCGAACAGAAGCACTTGTAGATAACTAGTGGCCATGTACTTTGGGTTTAATGCTGATTTTTCTGAATATATTCCAAGAGTATATATATATTCTGAATGTGTATGTTGTCCATGGGGCTGCAAAGAGTCAGACATGACTGAGTGACTAACATTTTCACTTTTCACCTTTACTTTCTGAATATATCATCTAACTAGAAATGTAGAGTAAAACAGTATATATGATAAGAATCAAAACTGCCACTTATTAACTAGCTATTGTGTTCTTGACTCTATGCTTAAATAAAATAACTGCTTTTAATCCTAATGACAATATCATGACTCTTGTCATTTTGGTCACTAAGTCATGTCCAACTCTTTTGTGACATCATGGACTGCCATCTCCTTCTCCAGGGAATGTTCCCAACCCAGGTATCAAACTTGAGACTCTTGCTTTGGAAGGTATGTTCTTTACTACTGAGCTACCTGGGAAACCCATTATAACTCTATTTCTGTTTTAAAAACAAAGAATCTAATGCATTGGAGATGGTAGAGTGTGTAGGTTAAGAGTATGAACTTGGCCAAATTTCTTGAGTTCCAAACATGGCTCTGGTATTTTCTTACTATGTGATTTTGATAAATTAACTAAACTAGTGAGAGAAATACCCATGTTTCAACAATTTTTCATATTCTAATATTAAAAATATTAACAAATATTGGTTATTTAGTATTTATGAAAATTTGGATGTTATTCTCCACATATGCATTAATTTTATGTTAAATATATTTAATCACCTCTTCCATTACTCAATTTGAAAAAAATTGCAATTTGAAACATATTTTGTTCTTTGTTTATTTTATATATTTTTGCTGAAATATATTACAGATGAGTGAAACTTCATCCTCCCTCTAAATGTTGTACACAGCTAATTTTAGTAAGGCTTGACATAGAATCTGTGTTGCAAGATTCTTCAAATGTTCTTTCCTTTGGACCCTATATGATTCCTTTATTTAATAGATAGTTTGTCTAAAATAATCATCATATGTATGTTTCTGAAAAGTCATAAATCTAACTTTTTTAGTAAATCATTATTTCCTTTTAAAAATATCCTTAACTAACAGACAAAAATCCGGGAACCAAAACCAATAAACTATGAATTCTGAAACCAGCAGTAAAGGCTTCTTAAAGACCATTGAAATGTAGGGAGAGACTTCCATATATTGGTTTGGTAATGTTAATTTTTTAATAGATTATGTGCCTGTAAAGTAGAGACATTATTTAAATGTAGTCACAGTGTAATATGTAATATCATAATTAAAATTAAGGTAAGATCTGGGAAGCAAGATGATTATCATATTTAATTAATTGTGTTAAATAATATTTTTAATTGTATTGCCTAATTCTTTCTTGGTAAATTATACCTGTACTTCTACCTTCTAACATCAACACTATAAGAGATTTATTCTAATTTTATAAATTAGAACACTGAAAGCAAAGAGCTTACATAATTTAAATAAATTTATCAGTATACAGATCTGGAACTGAAAATCCATTCTTCTATCATTGAATCACTATAATATAATTGGATACTGAATTTTGTTACACAAGGAGGGAGTTTAGATGTTTCTAGGAACACTTGGATCATGATAATGTATACTTTAATTAAAAATATTGAAAATGAATAAGATTATATCTTTAAAAGTCACAGTAAACCTTAATTTGATTCCTTGCTAAATAATAACATAAATAATTAGATAGTAAATTGTTTTAATATTGGTAAAAGATTTTGGCAGAAAATTATTAGTCTCCAGCACATTGTGGAAGAGAACTTTGTTTAAAAGAGCCACACAAGTAGTGGAAAAGGGTAAAATTTGGAATAGAGCAGAAGATTAGCTGGTAGATTTTGCAGTTATTTTTTCCTTCAAAAGATAATATAGAGTTATTTGGGTCAACTATTCCCAGTATGCTGAATGTCACTCATATATTGTGGCAGATCAAAAAAAGAAGAACTGATAACATTTTATTGAGACTGATTATGAATAAAGAAAATAGAAAGCATGTGACAAATATAATAGCTTTACAAACAGAAAGTGTAATACAATAAAAAAAGTCTGTTGAGGGTTAAAACTGGTGCATGAAAGTGATTTAAAATAGAAAATATGAGTTACTATATCTAGCAATTACAGCCTACGGAGTAGATACTCTCTTAATGAGAAAAAACTCGTAACTAGAATTCTTCAAGGACATCATAAAGAATAGTAAGCAGAACACATTACAAAAGAGGACATAATATGATGCTAACATAAAAAATATGGGAAAGTAGCGTATTTTGTTTTGCATGAGAAATCAAGTTTTATTCCTATAGATTCCAGTTGTAATAAAAAATGAATTTTCCATATAGGCATGGGTCATATTAGTGAGGAATGTTTAAAATAGACAAGTTGTCTCCTCTGGGACATAATTTGTAGGTCAAATGTAATAATCTTCTTCTAATCTGGAAAAGATGTCTTATCTCTCCCTGGCTGAAACTGTATCTATGTATAAATGTGATACCTAAAAGATGACTCCTTACATTTCCAAAAGATGTGACCATTTTAATACCTTAGATTTATAGTTCGTAATCCTACGCTGTACAAATGTCTTGTATAAGTCCTATCCACCATCTGCTCTAGATTAATAAAAGGTGCATTATTAAATAGTAATTTATGTAAACATCCATTTCACATCGATTTTTTTTATATCGATTTTTTAACTTAACTCCTCTAACTAGCACCTCATAATAGTAATTAAGACTACCAATAAAACTTAAAAAAAAAATACTTGGAAATGAAGTAAAAATTTTCGTGATTTGAAAGACTAATGGACTTCTAGGCAGGAGTTATAATTTACATACAAATTTTGACCTTTGAACAGATATTAATATTAATATAATTTTCTCCTCAGTGTTTTGGTCTATGAAATAAAAATCCAATAAGTATTGTGTTTAAATTTATGTAACCATCCACCCACCCAAACTTATGTTAACAGTTGATCACGTATCTAAACATACCCAAGTAGTAACTCATTCTGAGTTATACTCCTTTTCTACAAGATGAATTTCTTTGATCATTTTTTAGATATTTAGATATACATGTATGAATAGATATATATATAAATGTATTTCTCTATACCTATCTTGAATATATATTCAATCCCACACTATATTTTGTTTTTTGTATTTATATACCTTTTTAAATAAAGTAGTTGAAACAAAGTTATGTCATATTGCCTTTCAATCAAGTCAAAGTATTTAAAGAGATTGTTTTTGAAAATTCAATCAACTTCACTGTTTGATTTTGTTAATCCTACCATACTCAAAACAAACAAACAAACAAAATCAATATAATTATTTATTAGTTAGCTTCTATTGAGTTCTTTGCTTAAGTAGGTATGAAGGATATTTAGACATAACACATAAGGAAATAGTAAGTTTAGCTAATTGTATAATCAAAATTACATTAAAATCCATAGAAAGCACTGTTAGGATACATTTTCAAAAATGCAGTCCTGTTTAATGCACAAAGCAAAATCTCTTAGTACAAACTTTGTTATTGTTTTTGTCATTTTGTTCTTCTAAGTAAAACATATTTAATAAATGAGGCATTTACATCTGTACTCCTAAACTGTATTTTTCTTTCAATGGGATATCCCAAGTAAACAAGAAGAATGATAAAATACTGGATACTCAAATACTATCCTCAGTTAAGAAAAAAGCTCATATATTATTAAAAATTATTATCTAAACTCCAAAATTCCACTCCTTCCTCTTCATCCCAGAAGAAACCACTATCAAGTTTGAAGATTCCTATGCATATTATTCAAACACTCCTCTAAATTCCAGACAGACTATAATGAATAATAATAATAAGTTTTTGTGGATATATGTTTTGTCAGATTGTGATAGGTGAAACATAAAACAAGAATGATTGGGATAAAGAGAGCTATCAAATAAATGGCTTCATTGGTCAATTACTGTTTGAACAGGGACTCTAAGAAGTTGAAGGATAAGCTATGTGGTTATTTGGGAAATAGCATAACAGGTAAAGTAAGTTCAAAGACCTAAACTAGAGCATTCTTGTTTTGTGTGAAAAATAGAGAGGCCAGTGTGTCTGAGAAATAAATGATGAATAGGAATGGCACCCCACTCCAGTACTCTTGCCTGGAAAATCCCATGGACGGAGTAGCCTGGTAGGCTGCAGTCCATGGGGTCGCTAAGAGTCAGACACGACTGAGCGACTTCACTTTCACTTTTCACTTTCATGCATTGGAGGAGGAATTGGCAACCCACTCTAGTGTTCTTGTCTGGAGAATCCCAGGGACGGCGGGGCCTGGTGGGCTGCCATCTATGGGGTCGCACAGAGTCGGACATGACTGAAGCAACTTAGCAGCAGCAGCAGCAGCAGCAGGAGATATGAAATTATGGACACATTGGGAGCTTGCAGATCAGTATGTTTTCTAAATTTACTTTGATTTCACTCTGAAAAATATGGAAGGTATTGCATGATTCTAAGCTGAGGATTGACATCATCCAACTTACATTTCAGGAAACTAGATCTGTTTGAGAATGGACTACAGAGAGGCAGAAATAAACATGTAGAGACTTGTTTAGAGATGACTGATGATGATTTAAATCAAGTGGTAAAAGTGGAAGAACGTCAAGGATATGAATTGGATAGACCCTGGATATAATATGAGGGAGTATTTCACAGACATTTTTCTATATGAGATGTCTTTAAAATATATATATTTCCCATGTTTTATGGAGTCATATGATGGAAAAAATTTAATTTTTATGAAAATGTATCTTTATTATGATTTTCAATTTTTACATCCTATTTCTTCCAAAAGCATAATGACAAAACCCTAAATATTCATATAAAGATTTAAAGGTTTTATTATGTAAGATTGAATTCAATTTAGATTCATCTCTGTGTCTTATTTGAGACAGGAATCTTACTTTTGTTCCTATATACAAGCACTTATCCCTAAACAATTTACTGATCAATCTACCTTTTCCCTACCAAAAAGCAATGCTTTCTCTGTCATATATAAAGCTTATTTATGTGTGTGGATAGTTTATTTCTGGACTCTATAATTTCTTCCAATGGCCTTTACCTATACTTTTACAAGATGGGCACAATAAAGGACAGAAACGGTATGGACCTAACAGAAGCAGAAGATATTAAGAAGAGGTGGCAGAATACATAGAACTACATAAAAAAGATCTTAATGACCCAAATAACCATGATGTGATCACTCACCTAGAGCCAGACATCCTGGAGTGGAAAGTCAAGTGGGCCGTAGGAAACATCATTACAAACAAAGCTAGCAGAGGTGATGGAATTCCAGTTGAGCTATTTCAAATCCTAAAAGATGATACTGTGAAAGTGCTGCACTCAATATGCCAGCAAATTTGGAAAACCCAGCAGTGGCCACAGGACTGGAAAAGATCAGTTTCATTCCAATCTCAAAGAAAGGCAATGCCAAAGAATGCTCAAACTATTGCACGATTGTGTTCATTTCACATGCTAGTAAAGTAATGCTCAAAATTCTCCAAGGTAGGCTTCAACAGCATGTGAACCATGAACTTCCAGATGTTCAAGCTGGGTTTAGAAAAGGCGGAGGAATCAGAGATCAAATAGCCAACATCTGTTGGATCACAGAAAAAACAAGGTAATTCCAGAAAAACATCTACTAAAGAGTCGGACACGACTGAGCGACTGATCTGATCTGATCTGCTTCATTGACTACGCTAAAGCCTTTGACTGTGGAGATCACAACAAACTGTGGAAAATTCCTCAAGAGATGGGAATACCCGACCACCTTACCTGCCTCCTGCAAAACCTGGATGCAGATCAAGAAGCAACAGTTAGAACAGGATATGGAACAAGGTACTGGTTCCAAATTGGGAAAGGAGTATGTCAAGGTTGTATATTGTCAATCTGCTTATTTAACTTATATGCAGAGTAAATAATGTGAAATGCTGGGCTGGATGAAGCATAAGTTGGAATCAAGATTGCCAGGAGAAACAACAATAGCCTCAGATATGCAGATGACACCACCCTTATGGCTGAGAGTGAAGAGGAACTAAAGAGCCTTTTGATGAAAGTGAAAAAGCAGAGTGAAAAAGCTGACTTAAAACTCAATATTCAAAAAACTAAGATCATGTCATCTAGTCCCATCACTTCTTGGCAAATAGATGTGGAAACAATGAAAATAGTGACAGACTTTATTTTCTTGTACTCCAAAATCACTTCAGATGGTGACTGCAGCCATGGAATTAAAAGGTGCTTGCTCCTTGGGAGAAAAGTTATGAGCAACTCAGACAACATATTAAAAAGCAGAGACATTACTTTGCCAAAAAAGGCCCATTTAGTCAAGGCTATGTTTTTTCCAGTAGTCATGTATGGATGTGAGAGTTGGACTGTGAAGAAAGCTGAGCACCAAAGAACTGATGCTTTTGAACTGTGGTATTAGAGAAGACTCTTTTTTTTTTTTTTAATTTTATTTTATTTTTAAACTTTACATAATTGTATTAGTTTTGCCAAATATCAAAATGAATCCGCCACAGGTATACATGTGTTCCCCATCCTGAACCCTCCTCCCTTCTCCCTCCCCATACCATCCCTCTGGGTCGTCCCAGTGCACTAGCCCCAAGCATCCAGTATCGTGTATCGAACCTGGACTGGCAACTTGTTTCTTACATGATATTTTACATGTTTCAATGTCATTCTCCCAAATCTTCCCACCCTCTCCCTCTCCCACAGAGTCCATAAGACTGTTCCATACATCAATGTCTCTTTTGCTGTCTCGTACACCGGGTTATTGTTACCATCTTCCTAAATTCCATATATATGCGTTAGTATACTGTATTTATGTTTTTCCTTCTGGCTTACTTCACTCTGTATAATAGGCTCCAGTTTCATCCACCTCATTAGAACTGATTCAAATGTATTCTTTTTAATGGCTGAGTAATACTCCATTGTGTATATGTACCACTGCTTTCTTATCCATTCATCTGCTGATGGACATCTAGGTTGCTTCCATGTCCTGGCTATTATAAACAGTGCTGCGATGAACATTGGGGTACACGTGTCTCTTTCCCTTCTGGTTTCCTCAGTGTATATGCCCAGCAGTGGGATTGCTGGATCATAAGGCAGTTCTATTTCCAGTTTTTTAAGGAATCTCCACACTGTTCTCCATAGTGGCTGTACTAGTTTGCATTCCCACCAACAGTGTAAGAGGGTTCCCTTTTCTCCACACCCTCTCCAGCATTTATTATTTGTAGACTTTTGGATTGCAGCCATTCTGACTGGTGTGAAATGGTACCTCATAGTGGTTTTGATTTGCATTTCTCTGATAATGAATGATGTTGAGCATCTTTTCATGTGTTTGTTAGCCATCTGTATGTCTTCTTTGGAGAAATGTCTATTTAGTTCTTTGGCCCATTTTTTGATTGGGTCGTTTATTTTTCTGGAGTTGAGCTGTAGGAGTTGCTTGTATATTTTTGAGATGAGTTGTTTGTCAGTTGCTTCATTTGCTATTATTTTCTCCCATTCTGAAGGCTGTCTTTTCACCTTGCTAATAGTTTGAGAATCCCTTGGACTGCAAGGAGATCAATCCAGTCCATCCTAAAGGAAATCAACCCTGAATATTCTTTGGAAGGACTGATAAAATTCCAATACTTTGGCCACCTGATGTGAAGAACTGACTCATTGGTAAAGACCTTGATGCAGGAAAAGATTTAAGGCAAGAAGAGGAGATGACATGACAGAGGATGAGATGATTGGATGGCATCACCCACACAATGGACATGAGCTTGAGCAAGCTCCATGAGTTGATGATGGACAAGGAAACCTGAGTGCTGCAGTCCATGGGGTTGCAAAGAATTGGACAGAACTGAATGACTGAACTGATACTTTTACCATAGTACTCAGAATTATTTACTGTAGCTTGATAATTTTGAATACATAGAGAACTCTCCTCTCTTTTCTCTTTCAAGTGGCATTTTTTGTTCTAAGATATTTATATTTCCACATTCATTTTTCAAATAAGATTCATAATTTTCCAAGTAACCTTAATGTAACTTTCCCAATGAGTTTATCAGTTAGAATATGGAGATTACTGACATGATGTAAAATTTATCCATTCACTGCAATAGTATTTCTTTGTAGGTATTCGTTAATGTCTCTCAATAGCATGTTTTAATTTTTCAATTATCTTTATAAAGTCACAACATTTTTGTAGTATTTCAACTCAATATTTTCAAAAGTTAAGGATCCTATTTAAGATTTATTTCATATAATCCACTAATGATACTTGGACATTTTTGTAATATTTCAACCCAATATTTTCAAAAGTTAAGGATCTTATTTAAGATTTATTTCATATAAACCAATAATCATACTTGTAGAATAGCAACACATAATTTTGTATATTATGTGGAAAGCTGGAATGAAGCCAAGTTTTGGTCAGAAAGGGGAAGTGATTAATTGTCATGTAGGAAATTAAAAAAAAAATTAGTAAGTCAACGGACACAGTTACAAAAAAAAAAAAAAATGAGCTCAGTGTAATGCTTTTGCAGGCATAATAAATTATTTAATAAGATGGAAGTCTTCCTAATTATAGTATAAATACTATATAGATGTATACTTATTTGATATGAACTCAGACAAAGATATAAAAGTACTGTCACAAATGATCAACATTTGTTACCTGAGAATGTGCGATTACTAAGGTATTGAGAAAAAGGTAGCGATCATTATTCCTAATATAATATTAATAGTATTTTGCCTGCATTTTTATCATATGTCATTTGCTATTTAGAAAATTTTCAAAAAATTAAATCATGAGAGCATCTGGTAGCAGTTGACCATTATTGCTTTGGAATCATCACATGAATTTCATCTACTTGATCTAATCCATACTATCCCTAATGTAGAAAACAGATTAGATGGGCTGGGGTTTGTTGCTTTAACCCTCATATCTCCTACTCTGGGAAATAGTTCTTCAATTAAATTAAAAAAGTAAAATATGAAAAAATAAAAAAAATTAAAAAGTAAAATATGAAGAATGGGAGGAAATGGAAAGCAATTCAACCAGGGTCAACTAAAATGAAAAAGTAGAGAAAAACAAGTGGAAATAGAAAATTTGTAAAGCTTAGAATTAAAAAAAAAAAGTACATTGGCAGAAAATCTATATATACTTATATTAAAAAAGAGAGAGGCATTAATAAAGGAAAAAAATTTTTCAAGCATTTCCTGTAATTCAGAATTATTTTTCCTAGTGGTATGAAGCAGATGAGTGTATGGCAAACATACTTCTTGTCAACTTGTATCAATCAACTTATGTATAATTAATATACTAAAATATCCCATAAGCACAAATTTAGGGGGCGACAGAGGATGAGATGGTTGGATGGCATCACCGACTCAATATACATGGATTTGGGTGGACTCCGGGAGTTGGTGACAGACAGGGAGGCCCTGCTTGCTGCGGTTCATGGGGTCACAAAAAGTCGGACATGACTGAGTGACTGAACTGAACTGAAGCACAAATATTTGTCCTTAATCCAAGGGTGAAAATTTCTAATTATGAAAATTAATGAATCAAATTAACTTATATTCAATCAAGTTAAGGAATATAGTGATAGTGTTGCAAAGTGAGGACTGAGTCTCTCAACTCAAACACAGACACTTTGTTTGCAAGGTGTTAGATTTCTAATACCTTATTTTAAAATTCATTTAGACAAATCATTAAACTATACATTGCTGAATATAAACAAACAACTCCTCTAAACATACATGGAAAAATGAAATGATAAGAGTCAGTGCTTTTAAAATATAGACTTAAAATTTAGTTTGGCCATATTTAAAAATAGAGAATGGAAAAAAATTAAAACCTATTTTAATTTCAGTGAAACAGCAATCTCAGTGCTGCATTTAAATATTTTTGGCATTATGTATATGTAACTTATTCTTATCTTGTGTAAAATCTAGTAGGCTGTGGGTTTGTAGATGAAAATATGTTACTCTACAGACACAACTGAGTGACTTCACTTTCACTTTTCACTTTCATGCATTGGAGAAGGAAATGGCAACCCACTCCAGTGTTCTTGCCTGGAGAATTCCAGGGACGGGGGAGCCTGGTGGGCTTCCATCTGTGGGGTCACACAGAGTCGGACACGACTGAGGTGACTTAGCAGCAGCAGCGGCAGGGGATCCTAACTACCATTAATGGGAAATCTTAAGTTCAGTTCACAAAAAAATACATGCTACTAAATAAGAGTGTCAGTTTGTAAAAGAAAGTAAATCTCCACTTATTGTCTGAGTTTGCATATAGAACATTTACTTACTATGCAGTGATGGAAAGTTCAACATACTTAAAGAATTGGCAGTTGTGTGCAGATAAGTAAATCATGGAACTGATAACTGTGGGGATAGGTAATTATTAGCAGGGTTATCTACTGTGCCGGGAAAATTCCATAGCATCCTTAAAAAAGAAAGGGACTTTTGCCTTTATTGTAGTAAATAAAGATTATGAAGGATCTGCTAATGTTAAAGTTTTTAAATTCCCATTAAATCTTAATTTCATAATTATATTATATTATACATTATATTGCCTGTGTGCTCAGTCATGTTGGACTCTTGACAACACCATGGACTGTCACCCAACAGGCTCCTCTGTCCATCGAATTTTATAGTCAAAAATACTTCAGTGTGTTGCCATTTCCCACTCCAGGGGGTCTTCCTGACCCAGGGATTGAACCCACGTCTCCTATGTTGGCAGGCACATTCTTTACCACTGAGCCACGTGGGAAGCCCATACATTATATTGGGTTGGTCAAAAAGTTTGTTCGTGAAGCTGTTATAGAAAAACTTGAATGAACTTTCTGACCAACCCAATATTTTAGCCCAGGAGAGTTACTTTATCAGAATAATTTGTTACTTGGTTATCAGAAAATATGATTTTGTTCAAGTTTGGAATTTACAACATAAAAACATAATGAGGATAAAGGTGGTCATCTTGAATATCCCCATCTACTTTTTAAAAACCATACATATTACTGAGGAAATCAAGTTATATCACTCATATCTCAAGCTTATAGAGTGAATAAGAGAAAAGAGTACTGCAAACTTCAATACTCCTGTCCGTGAAGGAAAAAAATACATGAGTTGACTTAGACCCTTATCAGAGTACTAGGCACAGCATACCCAGAGTGTGGCATATCTCTACTACTGGCTAAACCCTGACATTATAACTGTGGTCTATTACCAGAAAGTTATCTCCCACATCTGGGTGGGAAATATTAAGAGCACATGTATGTTCTGGAGGTCCAGAATTACAGTTATTAAGAAGCTACAAGAAATGGACTTGTAAAGTGTATAGACTTGAGATGACAATTTTGTGAAGAAGACAGCTTGGATGGTGATGGCCCTAGTTTACATGATAAAAAGTAACAAAGAAATAAAGGGCTCTACTGTTACAAGTATTAACTATTTAGAAGATGATATACAGAAAGTACTAATTATTATAGAAACTACACTTTTCCATAGCATTATGAAAGATAGTAATAGACCCAAGAAACTGAACTAAGTATGGCATATATTCCTTTTCTGATAGTATGTCTTATTATGGCTGATTCAGGAAAAGAAAACACAAGTACACAGAAAGAGCAAAAATGGAATCAAGCACCATTGAATGGCACTATAAGACAACAGAAAGTAAACAGACCAAATTATCTATTTGCATCTGTAAGCAGTTATATTTTTAAAAATGACTTGTACACACACCACACACACACACACACACACACACACACACACACACACACACACACAAATACTCAAGAATTTATTAAATACAATTTTGTTGTGCCAACTAAGCATATGTTGCAACTATTAACTTATGTAGGATATGCAACATCTTTCTCCTAGTTTAAAAATCATTAGAAATATCAATATATAAAACAGAAATGTTAAGAAAAAAATAAAATATTAACATCAGTTATCTGTTTAAAATCTACATTGTTTTATCTCTATAGAAATGTTTGCTAATTAGTCTAAAGTACAATTGCTAGAGTAATATATATGTGTGTGTGTGTATGTATATATATATATATATATATATTTTTTTTTTTTTTTTGCCTTCATGGCATTGTGACAAGTGACTGCAGAAAGTTACTGCAGGCTTATTCTTAACAAATTAGCTGACAAAAGGAAGAGGTAACATGTAGCTGATTCAACACAGGAAAAACCTTACAAGATGCCTAAGCACAAATAGATAAAATTAAGAGTACCCGAAGGGACTTTGAGTATAAAAATAGAAAGTGCCAAAAAATATTAATAGAAACAATATTCAGGTTTTAACTTGTCACAGAAAAAATAATGATGAATATTGAAGACTGATACTGAACAAATATTTAAAACAATTAATTCAAAACTTTCATGCAGTGAGGTGATGGCTTAAATTTATATAATGAAAGTTTCTACCACATGTCAGGGAAAATTTGCCTGGAATAGTCAAAAACATAAGGACCTCTAAGCAGAAAATATATGTGACCAAGTCACATACAAAGTAAATAATATATGTATCAGTATTCTGGACAGCAAAATACAGGGTATGCCAGCAGTGGAATAACAAGAATAAATCTAACAAAAGGAATATCAGGTAAGTATATACTCACCTAAGCTGATCTTTATGTTTTTTCTATTTTTTTAAATTTATTTATTTTAATTGGAGGCTAATTACTTTACAATATTGTATAATTTCTGCCATACATTGACATGAATCAGCCATGGATGTACATGTGATCCCCATCATGAGCCCCCCTCCCACCTCCCTCCCCATCCCATCCCTCTGGGTCATCCCAGTGCACCAGCCCTGAGCACCCTGTCTCATGCATGGAACCTGGACTGGCAATCTGTTTCACATATGATAATATACATATTTCAATGCTATTCTCTCAAATCATCCCACCTTGCCTTCCCCCACAGAGTCCAAAAGAGTGTTCTATAGATTTGTGTCTCTTTTGCTATCTCACATATAGGGTTAATCATTATCATCTTTCTAAATTCCATATATATGCATTAGTATATGGTATTGGTGTTTTTCTTTCTGGCTTACTTCACTCTGTATAATAGGCTCCAGTTTCATCTGCCTCATTAGAACTGATTCAAATGTATTCTTTTTAATGGCCGAGTAATACTCCATTGTTAATATGTACCACAGCTTTCTTATCTATTCGTCTGCTGATGGACGTCTAGGTGGCTTCCATGTCCTGGCTATTATAAACAGTGC
This sequence comes from Bos indicus x Bos taurus, assembly GCF_003369695.1. Taxonomy (NCBI): domain Eukaryota; kingdom Metazoa; phylum Chordata; class Mammalia; order Artiodactyla; family Bovidae; genus Bos; species Bos indicus x Bos taurus. The sequence goes on from NC_040101.1 coordinate 47,518,375, forward strand.
TGCGATGAACATTGGGGTACAAGTGTCTCTTTCAATTCTGGTTTCCTCAGTGTGTAGGCCCAGCAGTGGGATTGCTGGGTCATATGGCAGTTCTATTTCCAGTTTTTTAAGGAATCTCCACACTGTTTTCCATAGTGGCTGTACTAGTTTGCATTCCCACCAACAGTGTAAGAGTGTTCCCTCTTCTCCACACCCTCTCCAGCATTTATTATTGGATAGCAGGCATTCTGACCAGCGTGTGATGGTACCTCATTGTGGTTTTGCCTTGCATTTCTCTGATAATGAGTGATGTTGAGCATCTTTTCATGGGTTTGTTAGCCATCTGTATGTCTTCTTTGGAGAAATGTCTGTTTAGTTCTTTGGCCCATTTTTTTTTTACTGGGTCGTTTATTTTTCTGGAATTGAGCTGCAGGAGTTGCCAAGCTGATCTTTAAAATCAAGGCTACAGAAATACCATTTTAGATTGCTATCATTCAATGAATATTATGCCCAAGAGGGTCTATTAAGAATGACCCTCATTCTAGAAAATATGATTAAAGGAAGCACAGGCACAAATCAATTTGAATAAATGCATCAGAAGATTCAAGATGTATACAAAGCTGAAGGGAATAGTCAATATGTAAGTGACAACCTAGAAAGACATAACTAAAACATGAATGAAGGAAAAGTGACAGCAATATAAAAATAGCTCATTGACTACTTGTTAGATAATAAGTGGGAGATAAGGACCTCATTTAAAGCTGACAAGCAGGGTAGCAGAATGAGATCAAGAAAAGGGAAATAGGGCACTCTATAAAGCTGTTAGTAGAAATGTAATAAAAATAAAACAGAACTTATAAGAATAAAAGTACAATAAATCTGAATATTTTAATTGTAATATAGGTAACAGTTAATAGTACAAACAATATAGACCACAACATGCAGAGTAGCAGTTGTTGAAGAATGGACTGGAGTTTACTCGTACACACGAATGCTGACAGGTTTAACTCATCTATTAAAAATGTTTTCTATCAACCTACAGAAGAAAACAATTCTACAGACCTATTTTATTTAACAATCAGAATGATAATAGAAATGAATAATTAACAACATGCAAGACAAAGGAGACAAAAAAGAAATTAAGGTGGTGATATGGATATCTAATATATTAGAATTCACAGAAAAGAATATACTGAAGCAAAGTAGGATAATGAACTACACAACAAAGAGCAACAATTTTCATAACATGGTGCAATTATAATGGATAAAAGGACATATGAAGTAAAGATAAAAAAGAAATGTAGTAAATATAGGCACCTCTGTGAAAAACAATGCCTGTGGATAAAAATGCATAAGGATATAGAGGAGCCTAAAATCAATTAATAAGGTTGTTCTTGTCAATATTTTATTGACCACTCACCTCTGTGAAAAACAATGCCTGTGGATAAAAATGCATAAGGATATAGAGGAGCCTAAAATCAATTAATAAGGTTGTTCTTGTCAATATTTTATTGACCACTCACCTCAAAATTTAGAAAAGGAATGATATGTAAATCAATAAAACAAGAGGAAGAAATTAAGATATGAGCAGAAATAATGTATAACCTCAGATATGCAGATAACACCACCCTTATAGCAGAAAGTGAAGAGAAACTAAAGAGCATCTTGATGAAAGTGAAGGGAGAGTGAAAAAGCTGGCTTAAAAGTCAACATTAATGTATAGGAATGCAAGGGATTTTTGTGTGTTGATTTTATATCCTGCAACTTTACTATAATCATTGATTAGCCACATGAAAAGACGCTCAACATCACTCATTATCAGAGAAATGCAAATCAAAACCACCATGAGGTACCATTTCACACCAGTCAGAATGGCTGCGATCCAAAAGTCTACAAGCAATAAATGCTGGAGAGGGTGTGGAGAAAAGGGAACTCTCTTACACTGTTGGTGGGAATGCAAACTAGTACAGCCACTATGGAGAACAGTGTGGAGATTCCTTAAAAAACTGGAAACAGAACTGCCTTATGATCCAGCAATCCCACTGCTGGGCATACACACTGAGGAAACCAGAAGGGAAAGGGACACGTGTACCCCAATGTTCATCGCAGCACTGTTTATAATAGCCAGGACATGGAAGCAACCTAGATGCCCATCAGCAGATGAATGGATAAGAAAGCTGTGGTACATATACATAATGGAGTATTACTCAGCCATTAAAAAGAATACATTTGAATCAGTTCTGATGAGGCAGATGAAACTGGAGCCTATTATACAGAGTGAAGTAAGCCAGAAAGAAAAACACCAATACAGTATACTAACGCATACATATGGAATTTAGAAAATGGTAACAATAGCCCTGTGTACAAGACTGCAAAAGAGACACCGATGTATAGATCAGTCTTATGGACTCTGTGGGAGAGGGAGAGGGTGAGGAGATTTGGGAGAATAGCATTGAAACATGTATAATATCATGTATGAAATGAGTTGCCAGTCCAGGTTCGATGCACGGTACTGGATGCTTGGGGATGGTGCACTGGGACGACCCAGAGGGAGGGTAGGGGAGGGAGGAGGGAGGAGGGTTCAGGATGGGGAACACGGGTATACCTGTGGCGGATTCATTTCGATATTTGGCAAAACTAATACAATACTGTAAAGTTTAAAAATAAAATAAAATTTAAAAAAATAAATGGAAAAGAAAAAAAAATAAAAACAAATTTCATATATATATAAAAAAAGTCAACATTAAAAAAACAGATCACAACATCTGGTCCCATCACTTCATGGCAAATAGATGGGAAACAATGAAAACAATAACAGACTTTATTTTCTTGGGCTCCAAAATTACTGCAGTTGGTGACTGCAGCCATGAAATTAAAAGATGTTCACTCCTTGGAAGAAAGCTGTGACCAACCCAGACAGCATATTAAAATGCAGAGACATTCCTTTCCCTACAAAAGTCCATATAGTCAAAGCTATGTTTTTTCCAATAGTCATGCATGGATGTGAGAGCAGGTCAATAAAAAAGGCTGAGCACAGAAGAATTGATGCTGTTGAACTGTGCTGCTGGAGAAGACTCTTGAGAATCCCCTTGGGCTGCAAGGAGATCAAACCAGTCAATCCTAAAGAAATCAAACCTGGTTATTCATTGGAAGGACTGATGCTAAAACTCCAATATTTTGACCACCTGATGCAAAGAGTTGATTCACTAGAAAAGACCCTGATGCAGGGAAAGACTGAAGGCAGGAAGAGAAGGGGACAACAGAGGACAAGATGGTTGGATGGGATCACCAACTCAATGGACATGAGTTTGAGCAAAGTCTGGGAGATGATGAAGGACAGGGAAGCCTGGTATGCTGCAGTCCATGGGGTCACAAAGAGTCGAACATGACTGAGTGACTGAACAATGACAAAATGTATTTTAATAGAGAAATAAAGCTATTAGGTCATTATGCTGCTTCTTTTAAAAATCTATTTTTAGAAGATAAAGCAGAAAAGCAAGTGTAAATATTGATACACTGGAAATTTTAAAAGATAAATTTAAGAAATATCAAATCTAAGAAAGGAATAGAGGGAGGAATTTAAAAAAAAAGACAAAGGGGAGGGAAGAGGAGCAGTAAAGGAAGGAAGTGTCTAATTAAACTGACTTCTAAGAAAATATAACTTGCAAAAATTGAATCAATAGAAATATAAACTTTAAATTTCAAATTTCTTAGAAGAAAGGGTAGAATTTATGTGAGAACGAATATATCTTAGCCACACACAAAAAAGACAGTCGCATTTTCACAAGGGAGTTCTACCATACCTTCCAGAACTAAAGAATCCTAATGCTACATTAATAAGCACAGAAATGGTGAAAACAGAGGACCTTTATTTTAGTACGCTAAATCAGCTTGAATGGCAATTCAAGGAAAGTATGTGCATGTCTTAATCCTAGGACCTATAAATGTGACCTGCATTTGGAAAAGGTGTCTTTGCAAAAGTAATTAAGTTAAAAAAATTTCAGATGAGAGTTTAAGGGAATTTCAAGGCAGATCCTAAATGTCATCTCAAATATGAGACAGACAGAAGGAAATCAGAAACATACACAGGAGAAATTGATGTGAAGATGGAGAGAGATGCAGCTGCAAAAGAAAGAATGCTGACAGTCACCATCTAGTGGGAAAGGCAAGGACTGGCTTATCAGATCCTCTGTGGGGAATGTGGCTCTGCTGACAGTTTGATTTTGGAATTCTGGCCTTTAGGCCTGTGAGCAAATAAGTGCCTGTTGTAGCCAAATTAGTGGTTATATCAAGTACAGGAAACTAATATTGTACCAACCACGATAAAGATGGTAAGAAAAAGGGAGAGATACAGAACAGTATCAATGTAGAAACTTAAAAGCGTATGTTAAAAAGAACCATATAGAACTTCCCATGTGGTCTAGTGGTTAAGAATCTATCTGTCAGTACAGTACAGTACAGTACAGGTTTGATTCCTGATCTAGGAAGATCCCACATGCCATGGAGCAACTAAGCCCATGCACAACTACTGAGCCTGTGCTTCTCAACAAGAAAAACCACTGAAATGAAAAGCCCACACACTGCAACTTAGAGTAGCCCCCACTGACCACAACTAGAGAAAGCCTGCAGGCAGCAACAAAGACCCAGCCCAGGCAAAAATAAATAAATCTTAAAAAAAAATTAAAATTAAAAAAAGAATCATGTATCAGCAGATTAAAAATAGACATATAATAATCAAATTAGATTTATTCTAGGATTGCGTGAATGACTCATATTAGAAAATCCATTAATATGTTTATGAGATGTAGAAAAAGTTCTGTCTAGCCATATGTTCCTTTCCCTGAAAAAGATATAAATTTCTGGAATAACAAACTAAAAAAACAGAAACAGATGTCTTCATAATTTGAAAACATATTTCAAGCTTCAAATCATCTAAAATACGTCTAAAGTCATGCCAAAGAATTGATGCTTTTGAACTGTGGTGTTGGAGAAGACTCTTGAGAGTCCCTTGGACTGCAAGGAGATCCAACCAATCCATCCTAAAGGAAATCAGTCCTGAATATCCATTGGAAGGACTGACGCTGAAGCTGAAACTCCAATACGTTGGCCACCTGATGCGAAGAGCTGACTCATTTGAAAAGACCCTGTTGCTGGGAAAAGTTGAAGGCGGGAGGAGGGGATGACAGAGGATGAGATGGTTGGATGGCATCACCGATTCAATGGACATAAGTTTGAGTAAACTCTGGGAGTTGGTGATGGACAGGGAAGCCTGACGTGCTGCAGTCCATGGGGTCTCAAAGAAATGGATACAAATGAGAGACTGAACTGAACTGAACTGAACTGAAAGTCACGTTAAAGAAAAGGATTTAAAAAATTGCAATCTTTATTTTTACTTACTTTGGGGAATAATTCAATTCAATCTGAAAAGAGAAAACTATAAGAATGAGTAATGCATAAGAAGTTAAAAATACTATCATTTAGAATGATTTGATAAATTTGGAAAAACAAATCAAATGAAAAACAAATTTGAAAACTTAAATGTTTCAGTATAGTAGCTGAATAATATATGAAAGTAAAAAACTAGCACAGATACAAAAAACTCAAGGAGATAATATATTTGAAAAAGATATTCAATTTATAATTATAAAAAATTCTAGGAAAAAAACCTTAGTATATGAGAATTGTTATCTTAGTAAATGATTTTTACAAACCTGATTATACTTTATTGAAGGTAAAATTATTTATTTTTATATCACATATAGAATAAACCTCAAATGATTTATCTTTTACATGTGCTTTAAAAATCAATGTTAAAATTAAAAAGAATGGGACTTCCTTGGTGGTGCAGTGACTAAGGGTCTGTTCACAATGCAGGGGGACTGGGTTCAATCCCTCTTCAAGGAACTAGATCGCACACCCTGCAACTAAGAGCTACAACTAAGAGCTTGCATGCTGCAACAAAGATTAAAGATCCCAGATCGCATGTGCCCCAAGAACCGGTGTAGCCAAAGAAATAAACATTTAAAATTAAAAACTAAAGTTTATGAGGTTTTGGTATCACTGAAAGTATAAGGATGATCTTATATCACACTTTCATCCTCTGTTGCCACCTTCTTTTCATGTCCTCGATCTGTCCCAGCATCAGGGTCTTTTCCAGTGAACTGTCTTTTCACATCAGGTGGCCAACGTACTGGAGCTTCAGCTTCAACATCAGTCCTTCCAATGAATATTCAGGGTTGATTAATTGTGATAGCCTCTTAATTTATGGTTAGTCATATTTTACATGGAATATAAATTTAGAAATAGCCAATTACATACAGTTAATATACTGATAGATAAATCTTAAAAAAAAAATCACTACTGATTTTTAATTCAAGTAAAATTTTAAAAAATAAAACATTTCCTTTGGGCTGGCTAAAAGAAAACACAGAAACAACCAGTTCATTGAAATTAGATTCTTCTCCCCAAAGAGAAAGAAGGAATCTAAAATTCAGCGCTGCTGTCATGAAGAAAATGGAATATTCTGAGTATTTTCCACAATTTGTCTCTCATTTGACTGGAATTTAAACATTAAATAGGGCAGTGCTCGTCTATCAATTTGTTTAAAACTGACAAGCTGTTAAATAACATATCAGTTGGAAGGGTATTGAAGATATTAAAAAATACTCATATCTATGCCAAATGATGTTTAAATGCCTATCCATCATATGGTTGATAAAAAGAAAAAATAGTTAAGCTGGAGATGTTTAAGATGTAAAATATTCTATACTTGTATATAGGCAAGAACGCATAACATTCAGTGGAGACAGAAAAGTGAGTGAAAAAAAGATTAATTATTCCACTTTTATTTTTAATGGTTTTATTCATATTTAAAGTCTCAATCACACCCATTGGAATGACTGAATTGGAAAACATATAGATATTGTGAATATGGAAAGCCATCGGTCCCAATGGCTTGTTTTTTCTCTATTTTTCATTCTTCAATATTTGCTTAATGAGGCAGAAAAGTCTGTTGAAGTTTCTAGATTGGAGTCTGAACACCTTGATTTTCTTGCTTCTTTTCTGCATCCCTGAAGAATTACCTAAATTACAGTGACTAAAAGGGATGAAGATTCCCAACCAGAGGGAGAAAAAAACTTTAATTACTTTTTATCACAGGAAAGTGAAATGTGAATCAGTTTCATCCTTGCTTAAGACATGGAGCTATCTTGAATCTTCAGAGCAATTTCTGAATCTCAGTTGATTCAATTTTAAAACAGCTATTAATAGTACCTATTTATATACCAATGTATGTAATGACATAAACCAATGTCATAATTGCATAACTAGATATAAAAAAAAAAACTACAGAACAGCTGAAATAAATTGTATTCTTGTGATTTTCTTTATATACAATAGGATTTGTTTGGGGCCTCAAGTAAATATGAGAAAAGAAAACATGCATTTCTCTTCCCCCACCAAGCTCTACAAAAACATTAAATATTGATACTAAAAATATACTAAAGTGGCCAAGGACTTCATAAATGGAGATGTGATATACTCCTAATTATAGGATGCGTAGCTGGGCCTGAAAACAGGAGACTCTGGTGCAACTTTATATTTGGGACTTCATAATCATTTGATCCACTCTGAGTAATTACAAAACTAACCTCCTAAGACACAAACACCTTAAAATCTGGGTAGTTAATTTTTGAAGAAACTGAATCAGAGAATACTTGAAAACTGCCAATCTCAACAAAGGGGATGCATTAGGAGAAGTTTAACTGAAATGTTCGTAGTTAACAATGGGATGCCAAACACAGCCATTCCATACCACCTAGAATGCTAGTAGCTAGCCTTTATCTGAAAAGAGTGAATTAAAGGATTCATCACAGTTATGCATGCAACCCAGTAGTGGCCACAGAACTGGAAAAGGTCTGTTTTCATTCCAATCCCGAAGAATGCTAAAACTACTGCACAAGTGCACTCATCTCACATGCTAGTAAAGTAATGCTCAAAATTCTCCAAGCCAGGCTTTAACAATACGTGAACTGTGAACTTCCAGGTGTTCAAGCTGGTTTTAGAAAAGGCAGAGGAACCAGAGATCAAATTGCCAACATCCACGGGATCATCAAAAAAGCAGGAGAGTTCCAGAAAAACATCTATTTCTGCTTTATTGACTATGCCAAAGCCTTTGACTATGTGGATCACAACTAACTGTGGAAAATTCTGAAAGAGATGGGAATGCCAGACCACCTCACCTGCCTCTTGAGAAATCTGTATGCAGGTCAGGAAGCAGCAGTTAGAACTGGACATGGAACAACAGACTGGTTCCAAATAGGAAAAGGAGGATGTCAAGGCTGCATATTGTCACCCTGCTTATTTAACTTATATGCAGAGTACGTCATGAGAAATGCCAGGCTGGATGAAGCACAAGCTGGAATCAAGTTTGCTGGGAAAAGTATTAATAACCTCAGATATGCAGATGACACCACTCTTATGGCAGAAAGCAAAGAAGAACTAAAGAGCCTCTTGATGAAAGTGAAAGAAGAGAGTGAAAAAACTGGCTTAAAGCTCAACATTCAGAAAACTAAGATCATGGCATCTAGTCCCATCACTTCATGGCAGATAGATGGGGAAACAGTGGGAACAGTGGTAGACTATTTTTTGGACTCCAAAATCACTTCAGATGGTGACTGCAGCCATGAAATTAAAAGATGCTTGCTCTTTGGAAGAAAAATTATGACCAACCTAGACAGCATATTAAAAAGCAGAGAGATTACTTTGGCATCTAGTCAAGGCTATGGTTTTTCCAGTGGTCATATATGGATGTAGAGTTGGACTACAAAGAAAACTGAGTCCCGAAGAATTGATGATTTTGAACTGTGGTGTTGGAGAAGAATCTTGAAAGTCCCTTGGACTGCAAGGAGATCCAACCAGTCCATCCTAAAGGAAATCAGTCCTGAATATTCATTGGAAGGACTGATGCTGAAGCTGAAACTCCAGCACTTTGGCCATCTGACGCAAAGAAGTGATTCATTTGAAAATACCCTGATGCTGGGAAAGATTGTGGGCAGATGAAGAAGGGGATGACAGAGGATGAATGGTTGGATGGCATCACCATCTCAATGGACATGAGTTTGAGTAAATTCAGGCAGTTGATGATGGACAGGGAGGCCTGGCGTGCTGCAGTCCATGGGGTCACAAAGAGTCAGACATGACTGAGCGACTGAACTGAACACTTCACCAGTTTGCAACCATACCTATGTGGAGGGTTTACATCAACATTTCATTTTTCAGTCTTAAATGCAAAGGAACGTTAATGACAATCAGATACTTAAAATCTTTTACACTAAAGACAGGTGGACACTCACACCAATAGAAACAAAGAAACCCTGAAGAAAGTCATGTTCCTGAGCAAGAATACCTCAAAAAATATATGTGTTATATACACATGTGTACCTCAAAATACATATGTTTACATACAGACACATACAATTATCAGTTACATACACAATATTTCATAAAATAAAAACAAAATCCCATAAGAATAATATTCACAGAGAAAAGCATTCTTGAGGACTTTTTTTTTAAATGATGGAGAAACTCAATTGAAGGGTTAAAAGAGAAAAGCAGAAGAATCTCCCAAAGGGTAGCATAAGGAAAAAAGTTGGGGGAGAAATAAACATAGTCAACGGGGAGATACAAGGTCCCATGGATATGATTTCCAAAGGAAGTGTGGGTCACGTTATTGGCCGTGATTATTTAGTCCTCCACATGCACAGACTGGCTATGGTCTCATCATGGGCAAAGTTCACTTCCTTTTCAGCGTCATATGATGAAAATGACAGTGAGCTGGTTTTAAGCCTGCTTGTTTATCTGCCACTGATACGTGAGGAGCACACACCTAGCTAGTTCTCTACTTAGACACAGGAAACAGAGTCATACTAGCTGACCCACAGGTCTGTGGTATAAAGCACAGTCATTCAGCTAAACCATGTCAAGTCAGTCAAGTCACAGCAAGAAAGCAGAGAGGTGAGAAAAGATAAATGAACATTGCTGTAAAATGTCATTTGAGGCTGGTCTGTTACATAGCAACTGCTAACTGAAAGAGAAAAAATGGACGTCTTAAAATTATCAAAGAAATAATAAAGAAAACTTTCTCAAGTAGCAGGTGCAATATTTCTGTCGAAAGAGCATCAATCAGCATCAAGTATAACAAATTAATGTTAACCAAATGGTATAATTATGATATTAAACAAAATGGATAAGAAATTACACTACATCCCCTTAGAGCACTGGAAGGGTAAAATTAGTAAGGTTTTCAGTCAAAGTATAAAAGCCAGAAATCCTTAAGAATTAAATTTGTTAATCACAAGAAGCACCTATGAGACAATAAAATGACTTCAAAATTTGAAGGGAAAATTATTTTACCTCAGAATTTTATTACAGGCAATCTATACTCAAGGGTGAACATAGCATCAAGAAATTTTAGATGGGCTTTCTGAGATATTAATTCCTAAACATGCTTCCTTGGTGAACTCCCTAAGAAGGAAATTCAACAAAGGAGAATTTTTTTTTTTTAAAGACAATGGTTTAACAGGAAATATAACCTATATTTTATAATAACTATAAATGGAGTGTAACCTTTAAAAATGGTATAAAATTGTTTTTAAAAATGCAGTCACAAAGCACAAAAACCTTCCATTACCTTGACACCAGCAGATGGTATGTTACTATCTTACTTCATGCTAACAAAGAATAATGAGATTTATAGGTGTCGAGGACAGAAAATGCCATTAATAAGATCTTCAAGTAAGGATCTGCACATCAACCATGACCATATTTACTGTGAGGAATTTGCCTCAAATCATTTTTTTTCACAAATTACTCACAAATAAACTTTCCATAACTTTATCAACTGTGACAATCAAGAACTAACTGCTTCACATTGCTTTTTCTCAGTCCCCTTTCCTCCTGTAACTTGTTGGCTGCACATTTTCTTCCAAATGTTTTTTGACTTAGCTCTCTTATAAAACATATTAATGTAACACTCTTAAATACATCACAGAAGTAAAAATAGAACTATTTAATTTAAAAATTGTTTTTACCTAAAGAGAGAGAGAGACGTAATTCCATAGGTGGCATTAAAGGATCTAGCTAAGCTGGCCTTACCATTTTCATTCATCAGGAAACAAACGTAAGTTGCCTTACTCACAGAAACTAAGCTCAACAAGAATCGGAGTCACAGTTTCTTGTATATTAACATTACCTTTTAATGAATTTCTCACCTATATAAGATAAATCAAGATTTATGTGTTTTCAAGCTGCGAATTCATTCTTTAAAAAAGATTTTTCTTCCATGTCCAGGGAATATTTGTGTTAATTAACCAGTTTGAACTTATAAATTATAAAATAATTGTTTATTAAAAAAAATGAGGCTGACACATAAGCACTGCAATAAAAAGATTTTCCTTTGTTCTTTGTGGAAAATTTGATAATTTTAGACTAAGTAAACCTTTTCAAGTTTAGCAATGCTTTGGTATTACTGATAATATATGAAATGTGAAAGAACGGTGATTATGTACAGCAGCTTATTTATATCCTCAGTTTCTCTCTGATGCAAATCTGTCAAAACACATTATTGTTTAAATAATCACTCTTCTTAATACAAGATATATTTCTAAAGATCCTAGAAGACGGGAAAATTAAAATGCAATATATTCAGATATCTTCATTGAATGCTATAGAGATCAAATTTAGAAATTCAAAGCAATCAGTTCACTAGCTAATATGCTTTTTAATTTGCCATTCTAGTCATACAAAGAAATCATTCAACTCAGGAGTTGATAAATGAAAATAGTTGTGAAACTAAACAGGATGGTAATTTATTCAACAGATTTAATTTCATAATCTTATGCAATTGCATTCTAGATCCCACATTTTACATTTAACCACAATGTGTATCAATAAATATGATTAACATATTTATAATCAAATACATATCATATTGATAAACCCAGGGTTATAATTTACTTTAAATATTAACCAAGTGATAAAATAATTCCAAATACTTTTAAATGCAAAGAAAATCACAAACATGACTAGTCACATTTCAATTATAACACCTTGTTTTAAATCCAAACCTCTGCTTACTTCATATTCTCTCAATGTTTCCATATAGATGGCATCAATGCCTATTATTTCAGGGCTTCAGGATTATCTTTATTATTCTGTACAATCTTGGTTGCCTTTCAAACAAATGCTGATTTTCAATTATTCCAGGAAACAAGGCAATGCAGTTTAACATACTAAATCACATGAAACTTATGATGTCTTAAGAGTATACCTATAATTCAGTGCTTATCCACATGTATTAAAGATAACACAAAGACTGTCTTGTCTAAAATGAGAAATATAAAAAGAGTGGAAAAGAAATGCACAAACCAAAATCAATATGGATCACTTTAAAAAAAGACATTAGTATCTATAAGAAAAATAAGAAGCAGCTAAAATACTAAACAGTTTGCACAACAATGCATATGCTGTAGAAAAGGAAACAAATGAACTATACCAGGTTACTACTGAGAGTAAAGGACAGTGCATTTCTATTTAAAACAGCAGAGTCCCCCATCACGCTACAATGGCACATGTACTTTTACTGTCAAGATGCATGTGCTTTTGATACCGGATGCTTGGGGCTGGTGCACTGGGACGTCCCAGGGGGATGGTATGGGGATGGAGGAGGGAGGAGGGTTCAGGATGGGGAACACATGTATACCTGTGGTGGATTCATTTTGATATATGGCAAAACAATTACAATATTATAAAGTTAAAAAAATAAATTAAAAAAAAAAGATGCATGTGCTTTCAAAAAGCAAAAAAAAAAAAAAAAAAGATGCCATGAAAATCACCATGAAGAAATTATACAGTGGTTAGAAGATACATGCCAAATAACAGGAATGCAATTTTTAAAGAGAACAAAAATTGGATATAAACCTGGACACGTGGGAAAAACAGAAAGCCCCAGAAAAAAATGTTCTTCACACAGAGTATATAATAGAACGAATGGTTTTATTGATTTCTGTGTTAATTTTAAAGACCTCAGAAACCTCTTAGAACTATCAGTACATCCTTCTAATTATTCTTACTTGATTTCATCATTTATGTCTCTCAGGCTTCTCATTTTAAGAAAAGTTGAAACCAATGAACTTTGGTTCATAAATTTTGCTTGTCCCAATTTTTCTACAAGGGAGTAAAGTATTTGTGGTAGGTAACCTTGTCAGTAATATTTGTAACCCCAAACTTCCAGTATATAGATGAGAATTGATAGCATTACTGCTGCTGCTGCTGCTAAGTCGCTTCAGTCGTGTCCGACTCTGTGCGACCCCATAGACGGCAGCCCACCAGGCTCCCCAGTCCTTGGGATTCTCCAGGCAAGAACATTGGAGCAGGTTGCCATTTCCTTCTCCAATGCATGAAAGTGAAAAGTGAAAGTGAAGTCGCTCAGTCGTGTCCGACTCTTAGCGACCCCATGGACTTCAGCCTACCAGGCTCCTCTGTCCATGGCATTTTCCAGGCAAGAGTACTGGAGTGGGGTGCCATTGCCTTCTCCAGATAACCACTAAATATGCTCAAAAAGATTGGCTTAGGTATTTCTGAGAAGTCTTGGGAAGACATAAAACGGAAAAGACATGCATGGCCCAGACCTGGCTTAAAAATGTTTCTCCCCTATTTTAGCATTTGCTTATCATATGGAAAAATGATATCATATAAAAAAATGTCAGAAACCATCAAGCTCCTGATCCGGGGAAAGATCCTGCTGTGCACAGGTGCTGTCATGGAGGAGGCGGCAGCAAAGCTGCTTGGAGTGAAGATGTGCAAGTTTATTCCAGAACACACTCGCACCCTGGGAAACAAGTTTCATTGTTTCGTGAATTGACGACTCTGGGCTGGACTGTGATCTGTTAGTGCAGCTCCCAGTGCAGGAAGGACCCAGGTGACATTTCCTATCTGAAAAACTACCACCTCCTCAGTCCTCATTTTCGAGGTAAAGACATTATGATTTCCTTAGGATGTCCCTGGAGCTCAGGGTGCTTTCGCCAACTTGAGTCTGTGGAATTATATCTGGAAGAACTTTTAGACCCCATCTAGTGGAGAAGGCAAATGCACCCCACCCCAGTACTCTTGCCTGGAAAATCCCATGGACGGAGGAGCCTGGTAGGCTGCAGTCCATGGGGTCGCTAAGAGTTGGACACAACTGAGCGACTTCACTTCCCTTCACTATCATATAGAAATGATATCTATCGTTTTTAGGAAGCTAAGGGGAGATACAGTAGTGCTCCATAATATCAAACTGAATGCATGATAGGGCTTTCCAGGTGGCTCAGTGGTAAAGAATGTTCTTGCCAATGCAGGAGACTCAGATTTCTATACCTGGGTTTGGAAGATCCCATGGAGGGGGAAATGGCAACTCTCCCCAGTATTCTTGCCTGAAAAATTCCATGGACAGTGGAGCTTGACAGACTATAATCAATGGAGTCATAAAGAGTCAGACATGACTTAGTGACTGAGCACAATGTAGGTGATGCTGTCGAATGTTGTCTGGAAAATCTAGTTCGGCTGCCAGAAGCTAAGGAAATTAATCTCCCTACAGGAATGAAACTTGAGACAATCTAGGAATGAATGGACAGTTCAGCTCAATGCCATCATAAAAACGTAATTATTTCTCAGGCTCACTTATATGGGGGAAAAGATTATCTTATTCTCAAATAATCTGAAGGAATAAAAAATTTGTCAGTGATGAGAAGCACTGTCATTTTGGATAACAGATAACATGCAATCCCAGGAGATGATTTAAGAAAACAAGTGGAGCAAAATTAGAAACAGCCTACAGGCCCCTGATGAGTGGTAACAGCTATGAAACTGTCAGAAAGCTAGTAATAGTTGAACTTCAGTTCAGTCAGGCTCTCTTGGGCATCTACCACAGGAAGCAAGTGCCCAAAACTCTTTTGGAACTTAACAATAATCTAAGACAGCAATGTTTTGCAATTGTCTTCTTCACATTGGTAAACTGTTGAACATCACTGGAATTTTCAGAAATTACTTATTCTTGTATAGAAACCAGTCTTGCAATGCTCCTTTAGGAGTTCACATTTTACAGTTTGAAGTGTTCAAATACAGAGGCCTCCTTGGTTGTTGAGAAAATGTATACTTTTGACTATGGACTCTATTTTTGCTTTCTGTAAGCTTACTTCAATTGTAAAAATACTAAGTGATTGGTTCCCACAAATAGGCAAATCGATCTTATGTACATGTGTTCTACATAGCTTTAGTCATGTCCAACTGTTTGAGACCACATGGATTGTAGCCCTCCAGGCTCCTCTGTCCATGGGATTCTCCAGGCAAGAATACTGGAGTGGGTAGCCATTCCCTTCTCCAGGGGATCTTCTGAATGCAGGGATTGAACCAGCATCTCTTATGTCTCCTACCTGACAGGCAGGTTCTTTATCACTAGCACCATCTAGGAATCCCAAAATTCTGACTGTTGTGCATTGTCAGTGTCTGGTGTCTGACTTTTTGTGAACCCATGGACTGCAGCATGCCAGGCTCCTTGGTCCATACGGATTCTCCAGGCAAGAATACTGGAATGGGTTTCCATGCCCTCCTCCAGGGGATCTTCCCAACCCAGGGATGCCTCTCTTGCATGTCTGCATTGGCAGGCAAGTTTTTCTTTTCTTTTCTTTTTTTTTCTTTTTTACCACTAGTGGCACCCAGGAAAGTCAAGTCTCACATATCCCATCAATTTCTCTGACAAACAGTTTTTTTCTATGTTTCTAAAACATCAAAAAGAATAGTGAAAATATTTGAAAGAAGATGGAATAAGGGGCATCTACTATCTACCTTTTATGATCTCATCATAGCCTGCTACATAAACTGTCTCTAATGTTTAAGTGCCTGTGTGTGTGTGTGTGTGCTCAATTGTGTCCAAATCTTTGTGACCCCATGGACTGCAGCCTGCCAGGCTCCTCTGTCCATGGAATTTTCCAGACAAGAATACTGGAGTGGGTTGCCGTTTCTTACTCCAGGGATCTTCCTGAGCCAGGGATCCAATCCACGTCTCTTATGTCTCCTGAATTGGCAGGCAGATTCTTTACCATCGGGCCACCTAGTTTAAAGAGTCTCAAAGATGGCAGAAAAGTAAAGCGGTACAAAAAGTCATTAAGCTGATAGCCATCAGCTCAAGTGATATGCAGGTGTAGGTCTTCTGAATCCAGAGCTCATATTTCTTTTATTATGCTATACTGCCCTGGCCTAAGTGTTGCTTCCAATCCACTCTCCCTGTAAAAGAAAACAGTCTGTGTTTATACTGTGACATATAAAGATCTGACCATACACTATAAAAGTGTACTCCTTCAAAACCATGAATCATGTACAGTCCTATCTTGATTCTGAGACTAAGCACAAGTAACTCGGTCCAAAATGACTGTGACAGAGAAAACATGTAATGTCTAACTCTGCTGCTGATTCTGCATACCAGCACCATGTGAAGATACAAACAAAAAACGCATGCTTATATGTAGCTATGTTTATTGGTTGTGATCTGCTTATTTCTGAACACTTAGAATTATACAGTTTAAACTTCTTCCCAGTCTCTATTCCTTTATTCAATAAAGGCAAAATACCATATTCTTTGGTATCTAAGGGTAAGGTTCTAACTGTAAAGTTATATGCATACCTGCTCAGTCATTCAGTCATATCCAACTCTCTGTGACCCTGTGGACTGTATCCCGCCAGGCTCTTTGGTCCATGGGATTTTCCTGGCAAGAACATTGGAGCGGGTTGCCATTGTCTCCTCCAGGGGATCTTCCCAACCCAGGGAATGAAGACTCATGTCCTGTGTTCCCTGTACTGCGGGTGGTGTCTTTACCACTGAGCCACCAGGAAAGCACTGAAGTTATACGAAATGTGAGGAAATACATTAAAATAGTACTGCTGCTGCTAAGTCGCTTCAGTCGTGTCCGACTCTGTGCAACCCCATAGACGGCAGCCCACCAGGCTCCCCCATCCCTGGGACTCTCCAGGCAAGAACACTGGAGTGGGTTGCCATTTCCTTCTCCAATGGAGGAAAGCGAAAAGTGAAAGTGAAGTCGCTCAGTCATGTCCGACTCCCAGAGACCCCATGGACTGCAGCCCACCAGGCTCCTCTGTCCACGGGATTTTCCAGGCAAGAGTACTGGAGTTTAACCATTTTAAGAAACATTTATATTATGAATGATGAGATAATTCTTGTCATTTCATTATTGTATACTCTAGTATAAAACATAACACTGATTTAGATATATTCAAGGATGTCTTTGAAAAAGGGTACATTTTAAAAAATGATTTACAAATGCCTATTTCAAATACCTTTGGAACTGCCTTTTATGAGTGGCTCATAATACCCAAAGACTAAAGCATAACTCACCATTGTGTTAGTTTGTCTCTGAAGTAAACTTAATTATCCACTTGGTTGTCCTGCATGGCAATCTTGACCCATAGCTGGAAGTCAACTCAGGAAAATGCCAAATAACAGGATTCCATAAGGCATACAGAAGCCAAGATTAGAGTATTTGCCCCATCTTGAATTCACCTAAAGCGGTTTGTTTTAATACCCAACTACATTCCATTTTTTTTAAGGAATCTGAATGTTAGTTTCCTTTTTTTAACCTGACACCAGCCTACAGTTGAATAATTTAATAGTGAATAATTTATTCTTATGCTCAGAAAATAATTGAAATGCATTTTGCATATCAATATAGTGTGTCCCTTTGTGGTATGTAAAGCAGAAACTGAAATATTACAACCCAAATTCTTATTTAACTTTGATTTCATACATAAATGCTGACTTAAAAATAAAACAAACCAGACAAAAAACCCCAACAAAATATTCCAATGACATCATGTTAATAGTATATTCTATCACCATAAAAGCTAGAATTTATGTGCTGTGAATCAGCTTGCTATTGAAATAGAGTAGAAATGAGAAACTTCAGGGATAAAGAAATGTCAGATCAACCTCAATATCTCCAAATGTATCCCCACACAAAGACTATGCATTTTTTAAATATCAAACACATAGGAGGATTTGCCTGGGAGGGGACTTGGAACACAGAACAGTAATGATAAGCAATGGGCAGAGATTCCAAGAAATTTAAACCACTATCTCTGCATTTGTTGAATTTATAATTTGATTCAAAACACTATACAAATTCAAATAAAAATAAGTGCCTGATGATTATTTCCATGCACAAAAAAATTATCACCTAGGTTGTTTAGGGCTTAATCTAGCTGACATATTACTGCATACAAACTATTTAGGACAATACTAGGCCTTTGGTTTGCTTTTCCAGGTCTTTTCATTCTGTAAAGGTGACTTTTGGGACATCTCACATGAAAATATGAGGTCAGCCAATGAATAAATGGCACCCTCACAGTATGAACATATTCTGACTTGAAAAGTACACATACAAATAAGTTTCCTTGCTGTAGAGTTTTGACAGGACACCTAAACATGCATAAAGACATTTTTTTCCCCTAGAAGTGTTAAGATAAAAGAAATTGAATAAGAGGTTACTTTTACCCATGAAATATAATCAGAAGCCAACCTCCTCACTGAAGCCTTGTGGCTCCTTTAAGTCACCCTGCCCACCTCCTTCTTGACTCTGTCCACTTTCTTGACCACATTCACTGAATCATGCATCTGACTTTTCTATTGTATGCTGACTTGGTTTGTGTTTTGTTTGGGGAGTCAACTAGTCATTGCATTCTGTTTTCACTCCCATTTACCTGGCTTTGACGGCAGCCTCTTTTGACAATAGCACTAGACACTCAGCCAGGCTACAGGGAACTTGCCACAAGTGAGAAGCCAACCTCTAAGCTCTATCCAACCTCTATATCTTAGGCCACTATGCTCAACAGACTCACTCCTGTGTTAAAATATCTTTCTTTACGTTTTAAGTTTTATTGAAAAATAGGAATTGTATATATTTAAGGTGCACAGATTGATGTTTTGATGTATACACTGTAAAGTAATCACAACAATTAAGCCAATTAACATACCCATTACCTCACATAGTAACTATCTTTTTTTGTGGTGAGAACATTTAAGATTTACTCTGTTAGCAAATTTCAAGTGTATAATACAGTGTGATTAACTGTAGTCACCATGCAGTACATCAGATCTCCAGAACCTTTTCATCTTGTGTAACTGTAAGGAAGAATAGAGTATGACATCCCCAAAATATGCCACTTTGGCATGCGGTTCTTTTGAGCTAAAGGCTCAAATTAAGAGACAATGGACTCAGGAAAAGTATTTTACTTCCATTAACTGCCTAAAAGAGTTTGGATGGGGGGTGGTTTAGATCTTAGAAGCCTTATCTGCATGGCATGTAACATTTGTTTACCAAACACTTGCTTTTCTCATCTTCTTGTGAACTATCTTCCTTCCTTTAGAAGGTCAACATCCCTCTCCCTTTCTTCTTAGCACAGGATGGAATATAAGTCTCAACTGTCTCTGAGTCTTAATTTTATAGGACTCCTGAACGCAAAAAAAATTAAATGTTTTCCTCCTGCTACTGCTTTATGTCAACTGAATAATTAGGCCAATTATTAGGACAGTATTATTATTGTCTAGAACCTAGACAAGGGAAGGACTGAAAACATTTCCTCCCCTACACCTGAAACTTTGTACTCTTGACTAAGTCTCCGTTTACCTCCCATTTCCACTTGCCCCTGGCAATTGCCATTCTATCAGCTTGACTACTTTAGATTCCACATATAAGTGAGATCATGCAGCATTTGTTTTTCACTTCTGACTTATTTCACTTAGCATGCCTTTCAGTTACATCCATATTGTCACAATAAAGTACTTCCTTAAGGCTGAATAATATTCCAATTTATTCATTACATTTTCTTCATTCATCTATTGAAGGACATGGAGGTTGCTTCCATATCTTGGCTATTGTGAACAGTGCTACAATGAACACGGGCATGCAGACATTCAAGGTACTGATTTTATTTCCTTTGCATAAATACTTAGAAATAAGATTGATGAATCATATAGTAATTTTATTTTTAATTTGTTGATGAACACTGTTTTCCCATAATGCCTATACCCTTTCTTTGCCTCTTGAAAGACCACTCACTGAGAATATCCCATTGAGATTCTATCAGATCTGGGGAATTTAAGTGTTTAAATTATGGATTATTGCAATTTTGTCTTCTCACAGCAGAGTAATTTCCCATATCACAACAGCCAAAAAATAGTTCTGTTTTTTCTTTTACTAAATAGAAATACCTTTATTTGATTTGGTTCTTTACTCTCTAAAGTATGTATACCAATAAGGAAGTGCTGTTGACAACAACGTATACAGAAACATAGTGTGGATATTTATATTTATGAGAATATGGATTATTCATTTGATATACAAAATAAATCTGCATATTACTTTGATAATCCAAACCTAAGAGGAACACTATGTTCTTCTGTGATAAAGTCACTTCTCAGAATACACACGAAGCAATTTAGTTCAATTAGGAAATGCTTAGCATTTCTTTTTAAATCAAACTTAAAAACTGCTATATCAGACCTTAAATACAAAGTAAATGCAAAAAATATTCAACTTTCCCACCAATTTAAATAGTTTTATGTTATTGTAACTAACAAAAGCAAATGGAAATAAAATTATAGGTCATTTTCTGTGTTAAGGTCAAACAAACACATGTGCTTTTAATGACTCGTTCGTAAAACAAAGATAACAAGCCAAAGCTAGTAAGGTTATGGTGAGAATCAGATAAACTCTCTTGTGACACATGTGTATATCATAGATTGTCAATTATTAACAATTCACTAAGTAGAAGGCTAAATCTCTACAAAAGACGATCTACCTTCTGTTCATTCAGACTATTTATCCATAAACTTAATTTACTGTTACTGTTCAGCTCCTGCCTTACATTAAGTAAATTCAGGCATTCAGATCCTCAATATACACTGGAAAAAGTTTAGGAAGTTACTATATCATATTAATATTAACCACTTACTGAAATCATAACATAATCATGATATTAAAAATCATTACCCGAGCTATTATACAACTTTAGAAAGATCACTATATTCTTTCCTCATTAAAAAAAAAGTGAATTAGTATCTTTGTTTACTTTCTATTCAAAGTAAATACATCTGCATATTACTTTGATAATCCAAACCTAAGAGGAACACTATGTTCTTCTGTGATAAAGGCACTTCTCAGAATACAATATATCAAATTAAAAACAATATATTCATTGCTGGTGAGCATATAAATGAGTATAACTCTTTGAGGACTATATGACTATATCAAACACACATACTTACTGCTACTGCTGCTGCTAAGTCGCTTCAGTCCTGTCCGACTCTGCGCAACCCCACAGATGGCAGCCCACCAGGCTCCTCCGTCCCTGGGATTCTCCAGGCAAGAACACCGGAGTGGGTTGCCATTTCCTTCTCCAATGCATGAAAGTGAAAAGTGAAAGTGAAGTCGCTCAGTCGTGTCCAACTCTTAGCGACCCCATGGACTGGAGCCTACCAGGCTCCTCTCTCCATGGGATTCTCCAGGCAAGAGTACCAGAGGGGGGTGCCATTACTTACTGCTGCTGCTGCTGCTGCTGCTAAGTCGCTTCAGTCGTGTCCGACTCTGTGCCACCCCGTAGATGGCAGCCCACCAGGCTCCCCCGTCCCTGGGATTCTCCAGGCAAGAGTACTGGAGGGGGTTGCCATTAGTGACCTACTAATTCCAAATTAATCTATGGATTTATTTATTGATTAAAGTGATAGGGGCTAACTATGAATATCAGGGTAGATGGCATGATGTATATAAAGAAAACTGTCATGATACGTGTATGCACATAAGTATGCTTATTATAGATTCTTTTTTGAATATGCATTGTGATATAAGACAGGAAAATATTGTGTTGGCCAAAAGTCTGTTTGAATTCTTCCATAACATCTTATGGAAAAACCTGAGAGGACTTTTGGCCAACCCAGCATTAATAGTGCTTAGCACACACACCCACGCATCAATGGAGAAAAAGCCAAGAGAGGTAAGCAAGAAAAAATTAGTTTTGTCTGTGCCTGTGGCTTGAATTTTTAAACTATTTTATGTTTTAATTGAGATAAAAAAAAAAACATTTAATTTGCCCATATTCTGTTTTAAAAATTTTATTAGTAATAGTATTAAGTCACCAAACTCTTTATCCTATGCTTATGGTAGAACGTGTTATCCTCAAGATGCGTAAACTAGTCAGTGGAATGGAATGATTCTATTTAAATAGGATGGAAGAATGCCTTCTTGAATTTTTAATCCATAACACCAATCAGACAATGTTTTAAAAAACACATT
Source organism: Bos indicus x Bos taurus (assembly GCF_003369695.1). Taxonomy (NCBI): domain Eukaryota; kingdom Metazoa; phylum Chordata; class Mammalia; order Artiodactyla; family Bovidae; genus Bos; species Bos indicus x Bos taurus. Next base: position 47,540,751 of record NC_040101.1, read on the forward strand.
TCAGATGGAAATAGAATTACTTAACATTTTCATTGAAAGACACCTGAATTACGAGAGATCTGGAAAGCGTCTGCCTGCAGTGCGGGAGACACGGGTTTGATCCCTGGGTTGGGAAGATCCTCTGGAAAAGGAAATGGCAACCCACTCCAGTAATCTTGCCTGGAAAATTCCGTGGACTGAGGAGCCTAATAGGCTACAGTCCATGGGGTGGCAAAGAGTCAAACACGACTGAGCGACTTCACTTCACTTCACCTCACCAGAGTTTAGAATGATGGGTTTGCCCTATTCTGACCACAATTTGCTCTAACTCATTTTTGGATTTTATGGAACCACTGATGATAATGCTGTCAAGTCTAGTTCTGTTAACACTTCATCTTGTTAGAGACCTGAAAAATAAATTGGTAATTAGCATTTTAGGCTTTATCATTCTTCCTGAGCAAAATACCAGAAAGAATGGTAATTTTTCAGAATGGCATTACAAATTAGTCATGCTGCTGGGCTTATGTGGATCTCTGGTGAAGATTCAAAAGAAAAAAAAAAAAAAGATGGGGGAAAAGTCTCTTTTAAAAAAAAGTCCCTTTAATACACTATTGGAGACCAAAATCTAGAAATATACAAACATATAATGATATAGTAAAAATGACATGAGAAGGCATATCACACAATGCTACTCAAAGAGGGCTTGAGGGTGAGGGTAGGAGTATTCACACTTAGATATCCTATGAAAAGCAAACATTATCAACATAATTAGATAAAATTGAAGTTATTTACTCTGAACAATCCGAGATCTTAAAATAATCTAGGAATCAATAATTATTCCATGCTTCGTGTCAGTTGAAATAATCAACTAAAATTTAATATGTTGAAGTAACTTGTGCTCATCTGCACTAATATATATCTGAACACAATAAGTAATAATCCACAATGTTATATATATTTTTTGTGTGTATTTAGTCATGTACTCAGTTATGTCCATGTGTGATACATGTGAAAAGAGTGTATTGATTCAAAGCAGCAGAACTTTTTCACTAGGAGACAGCTATCAGAAAAGACAGTTTTTAAAATTAAAACTTTCTACTTGTTGTTCCCTGGAGACTGCCCCAGTTCTCCAAGAAAGGCTATGCCTTTCTTATGGTGTAAGCAGAGAGACAGCAATTAACTTAGTATACTCCAGCAGGTATTAAAAACAAAAGTACTGGTAGGGTGAATGACCTGGTGCCAGAATTCTCCTCAAGCCTGATGCTTTCTGTCTACAAGCCTAGTGGGTTTCATTATGATTCTTACAGAAAGCCATTAGCCCTTTCCAAGCTAGACTGCACAGGCTGACCAACCCATCTATCCTCTCTCATTCTCTTTCAAAATATCAGTAGTCTTAAGTCAAACACAACCTTAATCTCTAAATTGATATTACTATGCCGTAAGGTGGCATATCATCACCAACATTATCTAATTTAGAGAAGAATCAGAGGTTTAACAAAGAAAAATATTACCTTAAAAATACAGTTTATTGAATAGCCTAGAACCTTTTAAAGAAGAATTTTTCCAGAAATTACTACCTTTACAAAAATATAGACATTATTCAACAGTGGATTCAAGAAAGGATAAAAATCCAAAACTCATGCACCCAAAAAAATCACAATGGTAATAAGAAACATGGTCCACCCTTGAAGCTAAGACACATTGTTCTAAATGCTAGAGACTTCCTGGAATCTGGTTATGTATTACGGTTTTTACAGACCAAGTTTGTGTCTACTTGACACCTGGATAAGTTAGTCAAAAACACCACCAATCAGTTAAGAAAGCTTGTTACGCATCAACTCTGCAAGCCTGCTATTTTGATTGACTTCATCACTTAACAAGTTATCTACTTTAACTACATGAAATTGTGTTCTTTAGTCATTAAGTCCTGTCTGATTCTTTTGCAAACTCATGGACTATAATCACCAAGCTCTGCTTCCATTCTAGTATTGGATTGGATTGCCATTTCCTTCTCCAAGGGATCTTCCTGACCCAGGCATCGAACCCATGTCTCCTGAGTCTCCGACTTTGGTGGCAGATTCTTTACCACTGAGCCACCAGGGAAATCACACATGAAATCTTAGTTCCACATATGGTCATGACACCTCAAGCTAACAGTGGATTTTAGACATAATACTTAACATCCAACTTCTTGTAGAAAAAAAAAAAAAAAAAAAACTCTATAACTGTGTCATGCCAGCAGTTGGAGATGAAACCTTATTTCCTTCCAGACAGTTCTTTCATTTCTCAAAGGGTCCTTAGGAAACCATCTGATTCTGAAACAACTTTGGTTCTTATGAAAAATGTTAGTTAATAGAACCTTCCCTAGAACTATTAAAAAGTTCCCTTAAGTGGATTTTATATACTCAAAAATTTGAGTCGCCTCTCAGCAATTGAAAGATCCTGAAAGATGACTACTTATGTTCCATAAGGAAACATAACTCCTTATGTTGAGTTAAAATGTGTTTCTGGGTGGCAGTGCTTTCTGTGAAAAATCTTAAAATGTGTGAAACTTATCTACTTGCCAGGCTAACAATTTGTATCTTTCAGTGACTCCTATCCCATAAAAATATTATCTGCCAGGACCATTTAGCTCAACTTACTCATTTTACTGAAAAATATGGAGCACAGCAGTGATTCTCAATCTTGAGTGTGTATCAGAATCACGTGGAGGGCTCTGGTTAACCAAAAATATCTGGGTCTCCTTCATAATGTTTCATTCTCTGGTAGTGCAGAGAGGACGTGGTCCAAGAATTCTTATCTGAAGTAATTTCTCAAATGTTACTGAGGCTGCTGATTTGGGAAATGAACTTTGAGACCAGCAGACTGGATTAGAGCATAATTCTGAACTTCCCCTTGTTCTTTCATCAAATCAGCCTTAGAGCACATTCTTTTTTTTTTTTTTAATCACAATCCTGACACTGAGTCAAAGCAAGGTGTCAGTAAACTGAATCTCCAAGTGTCTTCTATATGCTTTGTTTTTTAACTCACAAAGTCTCCAAATTGTAATGACTTGAAATTCCATGTGTGTTTACAAATTTATATGGTGTTGTTCAACTGATTTTTTGATTGACTGATTGATGTCAACTTTCTCTTGTTACTTTAACTCAATTGCTGGTTTCAATAGTTTTCATTAGACTGTGCTAGATTTCATCCATCAACCGATATGTGTCAAGATATTTATGGGAACTGATTCACTTAATTTTAGCTACAGCTCTCATTTTTCTCTTCAGAATTTAGTTGTCTTTAAAACATGTTCCAAATTGTAACTTTATCATAGTTGGGTCTTTGCCCAGTCTGCCAGTATTTACCAAATATGTAAACGTTTGTCAGTACTTGTTAATACATTGAGAGAAAGAAATATCTGGCTTTAGAAGTCTTTCCCAGCCTAAAATGGACTCTATTCACACATGTACAAAATTAAGAATTAAATCTAATATCTGCAAAACACAGCCATGATAGTATATATGGGGATGATTTACATAACACTAACATTCATCCTTTTTGAGTTTCAGTTTTCTATAGTTTCAGTAATGGGGCATAGTTTTAAAATACTCATGCTAGCATTCACTGTTCAAACATTCCAGGGTCAAATATTTGAAACAAATGCTATGATCCTTGTCTAATTTATCTGCCCTCTGTAACCTAGCTTATGTTACTGTAAATTTGGGTTATAACCTTAACTCTGAATATTCAATACTTCATAGGCAAAAAAAAAAAAACCTCACCCAGTAAGTTACTTTACTCTATAAAGTCAAAATATTTTTCTTTCAAGGTAGTAAGGCCAGGGTGTGGGTGGTGGGGGGAAAAGCAAAATTCTGTATTTGCCATGTGATTATCTTCTGCATTCAATTAACATAAGCTTACTTGATTTGGGGCCACTGAAATCCTTGCACTAGACTGACACTGGCAAATCACGGGAAAACAAAGTTGTAAAATAAACCAAAGGTTAGATAGCAGTTTGCGCAAGACCAGTGTTGCATTGCAATGTTTAACAGAAATCTAACTATACAGGCTTAGCCAAATGGACATTTGTTTATTTACTTAATAAAAAGCCTGGAGGGAAACACTATAAGTGTAGTGGCTTATTGATGTTCCTTATGCCTATATCTTTGCTTATACCATAAGATTTTCAATCTTATAGTTGCCTCATGGTAAGAAAACAAATTTCATCTACTGCCTCAGCTGATTTCTTTCTTTCTTTCTTTCTTTCTTTTTTAAATCTTGAATACCCAGGATCTGCCCAAGAAAAGAAAACTTTTCTTCCACAGAAAACTCCATTTTTGAGCCCAACTTTTCCTATGTATCTGCCTGGAATAGCAATGACGGGTGGAATGTAGATTTAACAAAATGCATTTCATCCCCAAACAAAATCCGTGTTCTATTAATTCCAAATAGGAAAAGGAGTATGTCAAGGCTGTATATTGTCACCCTGCTTATTTAACTTATATGCAGAATACATCATGAGAAATGCTGGGCTGGAGGAAGCACAAGATGGAATCAAGATTGCTGGGATAAATATCAATAACCTCAGATATGCAAATGACACCACCCTTATGGCAGAAAGTGAAGAACTAAAGAGCCTCTTGATGAAAGTGAAAGAGGAGAGTGAAAAAGTTGGCCTAAAACTCAACATTCAGAAAACTAAGATCATGGCATCCAGTCCCATCACCTCATGGCAAATAGATGTGGAAACAGTAGAAACAGTGGCTCACTTTATTTTTGGGGGTCTCCAAAATCACCGCAGATGGTGATTGCAGCCATGAAATTAAAAGACGCTTACTCCTTGGAAGGAAAGTTATGACCAACCTAGATAGCATATTCAAAAGCAGAGATATTACTTTGTCAACAAAGGTCCGTCTAGTCAAGGCTATGGTTTTTTCAGTAGTCATGTATGGATATGAGAGTTGGACTATAAAGAAAGCTGAGTGGCAAAGAATTGATGCTTTTGAACTGTGGTGTTGGAGAAGGCTCTTGAGAGTCCCTTGGACTGCAAGGAGATCCAACCAGTCCACCCTAAAGGAGATCAGTCCTGGGTGTTCATTAGTAGGACTGATGTTGAAGCTGAAACTACAATACTTTGGCCACCTGATGCAAAAAGCTGACTCATTTGAAAAGACCCTGATGCTGGGAAAGATTGAGGGCAGGAGGAGAAGGGGATGAGAGAGGGTAAGATGGTTGGATGGCATCACTGACTCGATGGACATGGGTTTGGGTGGACTCTGAGAGTTGGTGATGGACAGGGAGGCCTGGCATGCTGCGGTTCATGGGGTCACAAAGAGTCGGACATGACTGAGTGACTGCACTGAACTGAATCTTTGATAATCAACAAAATAAAAATATGAGGAAACTGGAGCAAAGCAAGACTGGAAATAGGGGAGTAATTAAAAATTAACCATTTTGATACTTTTAGGATTTGGTATTAAAATTTGGTAGGTAGGACCTATTCAGGGCTTACCTAGGTTTAGTTATTTGCCACAGCTGAGGCAAGAGCCTTCCATGTAAGGCTGCTAGTACACTGGATTTGAAAAGTCACCATACTCAGCACTGTGTGAGAAGCAGGCACCATCATCTCTCATATTTTGCGTTGTTTGTTCTCAGCTTCAGAGAGTTCTGCAATATACACACTCATCAGTTCTCAAGTGGATACTTGAGGTCTTTCTCTGAAGATACCTGGAGTTCTCTCTGCATCTGTCTTTTCTTCAATACTCTGTCCTATGAAATATATCTTAGACTCCTCAGTTTCTCAACATCAACTTCTTCAACCCAGACAGTCTGTTCAGCTTTGCCTGGGTTGCTTTTTGCACCTCTATGGTAACTCTTAGGGAAGTAACCAGCTTCAGGCAGTCCAGTAAACCAAGTACCCATTACTCTGTTTTAGCCAAGAAAGCTTACACATCAAAGTACTTTAAAACAGTGTTATATCCCCTGTAATCCTTTATATTATGGTGAGACCCAGGGACTTCATAAAATGTAATTCTTTTAATTTCCTAATACATGCCATTAGAAGGCACATAATGTTGATTTTATTTATAACTGCCTTCTTGGACTCATTTGGCAAAACTAATACAATTATGTAAAGTTTAAAAATAAAATTAAAAAAAAATCATATGATTAACATTTAAACAGAGGCATCTTTGACAAAATTTGTCAGTCAGTTCAGCCACTCAGTCATGTCTGACTCTGCAGCCCCTTGGACTGCAACATGCCAGGCTTCCCTGTCCATCACCAACTCCTGGAGCTTACTTAAACTCATGTCCATCAAGTCAGTGATGCTGTCCAACTATCTCATCCTCTGTCATCCCCTTCTCCTCCTGCCTTCAATTTTTCCCATCTTCAGGGTCTTTTCCAATGACAAAATACTCCAAATATAAAATTCTCAGTTACTTATTTACTTTATAGAATGACAGTAGAGGTAAAAATACTCAAGGTTTTAATACTTAATTTGATAACACCTCATAGCTCAGTTGGTAAAGAATCAGCCTGCAATGCAGGAGACCCCTGTTTGATTCCTGGGTCAGGAAGATCAGCTAGAGAAGGGATAGGCTACCCACTCCAGTATTCTTGGGCTTCCCCTGTGGTTTCCCTTGTGGCTCAGCTGGTAAAGAATTCGCTTGCAATGTGGGAGACCTCGGTTCGATCCCTGGGTTGGGAAGATCCCCTGGAGAAGGGAAAGGCTACCCACTCCAGTATTCTGGCCTGGAGAATTCCATGAGTTGGACACAACTGAGTGACTTTCATTTGGTAACACAACACTTATACTTAGTTTCAAAGACTCCTAGCACTTATTTTTTAGTATATTTTAGTTCTCACTTATGAATATAACAAAAACAGAGTTTGCCAAAAATATTATATTCTGAATACATCCTCTCAGGTGAATTGTTGTCTCTAATGAAGTAGTCACCCTCTTACCATGGAAAGAGCACTATGCCACTGCCAACTCTAGAAAACTCAATCACACTCATTAATGGCCAAGCTGACCATTGTTATGTCTGAGGAAGACATGGCTCTTTTTTATTCAATCCATGAGACTAAGATAAACAATGGTCTTAACATAATTTCACTACCACAAGTAGAAGCATTTTACTAATGAAAGACTTGATGAATATAATGAATTTTCACAGATATAAAATATATATTGTATTACATACTTTTATATATTTCCAAATGTAACTGACTTTTATAATTTGTGATACATGTGTTCATAGTCTTAGCATGTGCATGTTTATGCCAGAACTAAGATATGGTGCACACTCTGCTCTTACTTCAAGGAGGTGGTAGCCCATATACCACAGATCTTTGGTATTTTTCCTATGATACATCACACACTTACAATGGACAAGTGAAAACATAAATTTCAGTCACTCATTCTAGAAAATAACAACCTAAAGGTAAAGTAAAAGAATTTTTACTGGGCAGAAATTTCTAGATATTCCTCCGCCTATGGCAAGGAATGTCAGTATTCCCTTCCACCTATGGCAAGGAATGTCAGTATTCCCACTGTTGCTTTAAAGCAGGGGTCCCCAACATCTGGGCTGTGGACCAGTCTGTGGTCTTTTAGGAACTGGGCCACACAGCAGGAGGTAAGCAGCAGGTAAGGAGCAAAGCTTTATCTGCTTTTCCCATCGCTCACGTTACCACTTGAACCTTCTCCAACCCTTTCCATGGAAAAATTGTCTTCCGTGAAACCAGGTCCCTGATGCTAAAAAGTTGGAGACTGCTGCTTTACAGCATTCATAACTGGTTTCAACCAGTAATATTGTCATCTCAGATTGCTAACCAGTATACAACAAAAGGAAATCTATCTAACATCATGAGGTTCAAATTCCTTAAGAAAGCCAAGCTGCTGAGTGTATTGTACCCACTCAGTCTTAACTCCAGCATTACGTTTTTCCATTAGGTCAGGCTCCATCACATTGGTAATCTTCTGTGATCATTACACAGCCTAGTTTCACCAATATATTTGTTCTTTTCCTTAGGCTTTGATAAATTTAATAAGCCTTGAAAGTTGCTGAGTCTCCCAACTGTAGTAAATGCAAGGAAAGTAGACTGTACTAAATCCATAAGATTTCTAGAATCACAAATGATACAAAGCATATAATTCTTTCAAGATGAGATTGTTTTAATTTAAGAGAAACATATAGATGACTGTTCTTTTCTAGACGTCCAAGGATGTTTTGTGGAATATGTTTTGATCTGAGGCAAAATCCTGACTGCACAGTTGCTATCTTCATCTGTTTGAATGTGAGAAAAGATGAGCTAAACAAGTGGGAAAATGAGACTGAAAAGAAAAAAAAAAAAAGGGTCAGGACTCAGCAGCATAAAGCCAGAAAGTGGAAAACAGACAATAACACCAACTACAGTTCAATCCCTTTTGACTGACTGAGATCAGCCCAATTTTCTAGCACTGTGAACAAAGCAAGTTACTCAGACTTAACTTCATTTACTAGAGTTGCGCTGATAGGAAATCTACTATTAGGTTGATCATCCTGTAGATATTTATTCCTCCAAAATATATTCTGGTCTATTTGGGGAAAGGAAGAGTGGGAGGACTGGGATAAATAGAAGACTGTTGAAGTTTGGATCAATCAATGTTGCATTGCTTAAACATCATTGTTCTCAGAAAAAGACAGAAAAGTGAAAGCCATTGCTGTGTGAGTAAAAAAATATGTTTAACACACTCAAAAATCCATAATAAGTCAAAGACCAGAATACAAATATTGTAATTCTTTTGTCACCCTCATTTTATCAACTTGTTTTTAATAGGGGTAGCAATTTTTTTAAAAAGTTTTTGAAAAAGGAACAGGGAATGGGTCTGCAGTCAATAGCTTCAACCTGGAGACTCTGATAGCTTTCTAACTAATTACAAAGCAAGTGTGCATTCATAAACAAACACAAAACAATGATGTTTAGAAATCTCACAAAGATGAATAAAAACTGTACAATACTGTTATGATTAACTGTTTTTCCCTCTAAGGGGCTGTTTAGGCTTTTATTGTTATTTTTCAGCTTAACAAAAATGTAAATGTCATTCTGAATGAGAACAGTGGGGAAAATATTGAGGGAAAAAATAAAGATAGGTGCCCCAGAGCACCTGAGTAACAGATGGCAAAAAAAGATGGCCTGGGTCTACCTCAGGAATTTTAGGGCTCACCACGCATATCATGGAGGTTCGAATAAGGTAATTAACATCTCTGCTCCACAAGGCAACTAAAAACCAGGCTGGTTCATGGTGGTTAAAAGCTTTCAAAATGACCTAACACAGCTAGTAGGGGCAAAAATTATATAAGTAAGCATACATTGAGAAACTGTGCTTGTATAAATCCCATTAGTTCTGAGGTAGTCCTTTGTACTTAAGCACTTTGTTTTATTTTAATCCTTATATCCCAACCCTTCTGTTTTTCAGTTTACAAGGTAGAAACAGTAAATATTTTGCCATCAAAATAAAGCCACTGTAAAGTGTTTATCAAGAAAATGGATATATTGAAAAGTCAGTTTCTCTAAACAAGTCACTGGGGTAAATTCAAACTCTGTGTAATGGCTGAGCACCAAAGGCCACAAGGACTTTAATCACATCTTCAAAACACTACAAAGCTATTTAATTTATACCATATCAAGCATTGCTTTCCAAATGTTTTCAGGGGCTATAAAGGGATATGAACAAAACCCTGTCTAGAATCCACAAGAATAACAAAAGAATGTCCAAGAAATGTGAAAACCAGCAACATGGAATCCTGTTACAGGGTCTGTGATTTACTTTGAAATATGTCAGCATATCACATAACTATTATGTTTGCATCAGTCAAGTTTTAATTCAGTCAGACAGACTTAAGTTTAAACAACCTACCATCTCTAATTACTTTGAGAACCTTACAAGACATTTCATCTTTCCAGATTTTAGTTGGTCCAAATGTAAACTGGTTTCTAAGGTTGAAAGAAGCACAAGCTGGAATCAAGATGGCTGGGAGAAATATCAATAATTTCAGATATTCAGATGACACCACCCTTATGGCAGAAAGTGAAGAAGAAATAAAGAGCCTCTTGATGAAAGTGAAAGAGGAGTGAAAAAGTTGGCTTAAAACCCAACATTCAGAAAACGAAGATCATGGCATCCAGTCCCATCACTTCATGGCAAATAGATGGATAAACAATGGAAACAGTGACAGACTTTATCTTTTTGGGCTCCAAACTCACTTCAGATGGTGACTGCAGCCACGAAATTAAAAGATGCTTGCTCTTTGGAAGAAAAACTGACAAACCTAGACAGCATATTAAGAAGCAGAGAGATTACTTTGCCAACAAAAGTCCGTCTAGTCAAGGCTATGGTTTTTCCAGTAGTCATGTATGGATGTGAGGTTTGGACTGTAAAGAAAGCTGAGTGCCGAAGAATTGATGCTTTTGAACTGTGGTGTTGGAGAAGACTCTTGAGAATCCCTTGGAAACAGCAAGGAGATTCAACCAATCAATTCTAAAGGAAATCAGTCCTGAGTATTCATTTGAAGGACTGATGCTGAAGCTGAAGCTCCAATAATTTGGCCACCTGATGCAAAGAACTAACTCATTGGAAAAGACCCTGATGTTTGGAAAGATTGAAAGCAGGAGGAGAAGCGAAAGACAGAGGATGAGATGGTTGGATGGCATCACCAACTTGATGGACATAAGTTTGAGTAAGTTCCGGGGGTTGGTGATGGACGGGGAGGCCTGGTGTGCTGCAGTCCATGAGGTCACAGAGAGTCGGACATGACTGAGCAACTGAACTAAATTGAAGGTTTAAAGATAAAGCCCATGTCAGACTAGAGCTTAGCTTCTCTGGAGAAAAAGAACCAATAGGTATGTGAGAGAGAGAAATTTATTTTAAGGAACTGACTCACCCTTTTGTAGGGCTGATAAAGCCAAAATCTGCAAGGCAGGCCAGGAGACTGGAGACCCAGGGTAGAGTCGACCTGCAGTCTTGATTCAAAGGGCAATGAAGAGAGAAAAGACTCCTCCCTCTTAGAATTTATTTCCTGCAGGGCCTATTTAAGCACTTAGTGGAGATCCCAGGTGCTTTGTATTAGGGTGTGGAACTGAGGATACTGGGTTGTAGGGCAGTGATTTTCAGGCCTATAGCAACTAAGATCACCTCCAGAGATTTTAAAACCTACTAATACAAACCCCTCATAGCTCAGTTGGTAAAGAACCTGCCTGCAATGCAAGAGAACTGGATTCAATTCCTGGGTCAGGAAGATCCCCTGGAGAAGGAAATGGCAACCCACACCAGTATTCTTGTCTGGAGAATTCCATGGACAAAGGAGCTTAGCAGGCTACAGTCCATGGTGTCACAAGAGTCCAAGATGACTTAGTGACTAGATCACCACCAATACAAGCCCCTCCCCTCTCCATTCTTAATTTGAATACTCCCCAGGTGATTCTGATGTGTACCCAATGTTAGAAACTACTTTTGTAAGAAAAAGAGATTATTCTAGAAATAATTAGAAAAATATGTCATCCCCTATACACCAGAAATATAAACTAAAGCACTGTTCCAGCTAAGGAATTGACTCTACAGCACCACATTGCCTTCAGTGTTGACCTGGGGCCACCAGAGCATCCCTAGCCACAGGTGGCAAATCACCTAAATTCCCTTTCTGACATTGATTTGTTACTGGATACACAGAGCAGTTTGCATAAACTTTTTGTTAAGTGCAAGAAATTTAAAACAATGAAAAAATCCATGATAGTCATTTAAAAAATATTTAGAGTAATGTAGTCCAAGGAAATTACAAATGAAAATAAAATGATGAAAAATAACTTGAAAAATATGGGCTTCCTTGGTGGCTTAGACGGTAAAGAATCTGCGTGCAAGGTAGGTGACCTGGGTTGATCCCTGGGTCAGGAAGATCCCCTGGAGGAGGGAATGGCTACACCCACTCCAGTATTCTTGACTGGAGAATTCCATGGATGGAGGACCCTGGCAGGCTATAGTCCATGGGATTGCAAAGAAAGAGACAGGAAAATCAAACTATACTAATCACTTAACATAAAATAAACATCATTCATTCATTAAAACTCTATTTTGACTTAGCTTTTATATTAAAACCTGTGAATGATATAGATATAAGCCATGTTTTGAAAGAGGCACTACCTCAGTAGAGATGACTGAAGTATCGTGTGATGGACTTGATACATAGTGACAACTATCATTTGTTTAGCACAGTATGTTAAACACTGTTTAAGTACTTACATTTATGAACTCAATCCTCATAAAATACATGCATGGTAATTGCCATTTTTCTGACAAAGAGACAGGTATATATTATTAAATACATTATTTCTCATATAGCTAATTGCTTGCAGAATTAGAAAAACAACAAAAAGGAAACAGGGAAAGTTGCAATTGAGAAAAAGAGGTCAAGAAGTTTCTAGTGCGGAAATGTTGATCATTCACATAAAGATAATCCAGGAAAGTATAGGGTAGAATTGAAGTAACCTAGAAAATAATATAATGGAGGGAATAACAAAATGGTTCCCACTCTCTCCAGATTCTCCATTCTTATTTTTCTTAATTCATATCTAGTATTTTATACTGAAAGCAATCTTCATCAATTGTATTTATCCAAGTAAAGCTTACCCACTCATAACTGCCTGGAGTCTCACCATAATTCCTAGAGAGAAAATAATCTGTTTTCCCAGCTGTACTCTTTGCCCCTTTCTTGTCCACGCTGAATGTTTCTTTCTCTCCACTGGGAGGCTTCTTCAGGCTTTTTGCCAGTCAGTGCTCTATCTGCTGGATCTCATAACATTTTTCACATGTCACTCCAAGTCCCTGGAGGTTAATTATATATTGGCAAACCTCTCTCCTCTCAGGGACTCTCTGTACCCTCAAAGATGGAGTTCCAGTCTTATAGAGATCTATATCCCAAGTTGCTCAGTAAAAAAATGAATCTCCAGCTAAGACGATGTCCGAGGGTTTTTTTTGTTTGTTTTTCGGTTTTTTTTTTTTTAAACTAAACAGAATAAACAAACAAAACAGAAAAAGAAGGGAAAGAAGGAATGGGGCTAGTGAAACAAGATAGTAGAATTTCCAGAGTTGGCTGCAGGTTTGGAACAGAGATAAGGTAGACTGACTTCCAGGTGTCATGGAAAGAGGTTGGAAGGAAATGAGGGGGAAAAAAACCCACAAAAACCTACTAAATCTAGGAAGTCAGTCTCCTCAATCTTCACAAAGTTACAGAGACTCCCAACACTGAGATTTCTAAAATAAGTATAAATCTTACCTGAAATATAAATCCTTCACGAATCTAGAGTGTGATGAAATTTGAAATCTGAAAATATGGCAGAATTACAAAATGTTGTCTTCTGATAAAACATTTATATAAATTTTTGACATTTTTCTAAATACATATTTTAGAAATGTACATTTACATACATATTTACAGATATAAACTCACATTAGACAAAAAAATAAATTCATAAGTGTACTCTTTAAAGAAATATGTATGCATCCCATGACATTTAATGGTCCATATACCTCTATTTTGGAGAAGGCAATGGTACCCCACTCCAGTACTCTTGCCTGAAAAGTCCCATGGATGGAGAAGCCTGGTAGGCTGCAGTCCCTGGGGTCGCTAAGAGTAGGACACGACTGAGTGACTTCACTTTCACTTTTCACTTTCATGCATTGGAGAAGGAAATGGCAACCCACTCCAGTGTTCTTGCCTGGAGAATCCCAGGGATGGAGGAGCCTGGTGGGCTGCTGTCTATGGGGTCGCACAGAGTCAGACAGGACTGAAGTGACTTAGCAGCAGCAGCAGCAGCAGCAGCATACCTCTGTTTGTTCTAATCCTGCTACCGGTCCCAGAAGGACTGTTTCATTAGTACTAGTCTGCTTTTTAGCTTTTCTTATTTGAAAACAAAACCAAAGAATCAGAGCTTTTCCATCCACCCAACAGTACTTTCTTAACTGAAAAATTTTGCCCTGAAACTATAAAGGAAGACTTTTATTGATTGTGAAATATCAGTTATTAAAGAAACTGTTTTCTAAGCATTAAAAAAAATCATTAATAGAATAAGTATAAACAGCTTGATCCTTAAGGATCAAGTTGTCAAGAAAACACTGAGATCAATTGCTGAAAGTTTCTAAACATAAAATCCAGACCAATTCTGCTGAGTGAAATTTTTCTCAAAGAAATCAGGCCACAAGGAAGAGGGAAATGGAATTGAGGATATCTTGATTTTCTTTCCATCATAATCTAAATTTCATTGGAATTTTATGTTAAAAGTTAATCCTGAGCAGTGCTTAAACTTCCACCTCCTTCTCAAAAGAAGTGGCTATATAAATTTTGTCTTCTGTATCACAATCTGAGGGCTTCTTTGGTGACTCAGATGGTAAAGAATCTGCCTGCAATATAAGAGACCCAGGCTTGATCCCTGGTTCAGGAAGATCTCCTGGAGAAGGGGTAGTCACCCACTCCAGTATTCTGCTGGGAGAATTCCATGGACAGAGGAGCCTGGCAGGTTAAAGTCCATGGGGTTGCAGAGTTGTACACAACTGAGTGACTAACACTACCAGAAACTGGAAAGTGAAAATTGCTTCAAGATATGGTCCCTGTTATGAAACATAAGTTGTGGAATTTATCTTAATTTTAAAAGGAAAATACATGTTACTGACCTACTAAAATACAATTAAGCAACTATTTATATAAAGAAAGTAAAGCATTTTTCATAATTTGCTAATTTTCATCTGCAACAGATTTTATCTAGGGTTTACTCTATAGTGACAAAATAATACAGCATCTAATTTTAAAAAGTATTTGGATTTCATTTGAGCTTTTATAGATGGGAAATAAGCCAATTACTGTATTTACACTTTTAAAGGGCTGTTTTGCTTTCCAGAATTTAAGCAAAAAACTCTAACCTGAACAATTTCCAGCTTTGAAGCATGAGAAAAAAGTATATTATCTTTTATTTTCACACACTGTCACCTAATTAATTTCTTCAAAAGCTTGGGGAATTGTGCTTTGATTCTCTTCTTAAATCATCAAAATTAGCTTTCTGTTCACCAACTACAAGCTGCTAAAATACCAACTGTCACTGTGAATCAAAGAAAACAGTTTTGAACTAAAAAAAAAAAAAAAAAAACTTGAGAAATAGGAATCAAATTAATTTTTCATACTATCATCTTTAGAACCAAAGAAAAAGAAACATGCATACAGAAAATTTGCATTTTTTGGTTTGTCACATTTAGGCATTATAATATATATAATTTTTATATTCTAGTGTATCAACGTGTAATAGCTTGTTCCATGGTTATTTTTCCACATACACACACATGTATTTACATATATGCTTATATAGTGATACTCATGAGTACATAAACACAATTTTTTATGAAAATATTCTTTTTCCCTTGCCTATATGTTAGAATTTTCTTCATTACAACCCACACAGATATACTTTATGATTTTATATTTATATTTACTATTTGTTAACATTGCTGTGTTATATATAATTATTATGTAGTGAGGAAAGCATCTTAATTTTTCCCTAACAATACTGTTTAAAATTGTATCATCTTTGTACAGATTTCTTTGTGAAATTAAAAGTCTTCAAGCTTTCTTTCCTTACATCCAAGGCTGTTTTCAAGGTTTTTTCCTTACATGCAAGGTTATCTTTGTACTGTTTAGTTTGTAGGAATAGTATACTTATTATGAATATTAGCTCTTTGTCATATTGAAACAACTATTTTCCTCCAAGTTGTTAATAGTATGCTATCTTGATTACTATACTTTAACAATAAGTTTCAATAGCTCATAATCTAAGTCTTATTTCACTACTCATTTTTACTGCAAAAATTTATATCTGAGTTTATAAGTTCATATGTTGAGACCAATTTTCATTTTAATGATTATAAAGGTATTTTTAATTTGTTTTGCTAGTATGTCATAAGCATAATTTATCAGTACCAACATTTTCAAATGAAGAGACTATATCATGCAAAATTTGACAGAATCATATTATTTCTTAAACATTTGCTGCTGCTGCTGCTGCTAACTCGCTTCAGTCCTGTCCAACTCGGTGCAACCCCAGAGACGGCAGCCCACCAGGTTCCTCCGTCCCTGGAATTTTCCAGACAATAACTGGAGTGGGTTGCCATTTCCTTCTCCAATGTATGCATGCATGCTAAGTCGCCTCAGTCGTGTCTGACTCTATGCGACCCTATGGAGAGCAGCCCACCAGGCTCCTCCGTCCACAGGATTCTCCAGGCAAGAATACTGGAGTGAGCTGCCATTTCCTTCTCCATCTTAAACATTTAGGTATAGGTATATCACTATATAGGGCTTCCCTGGTGGCTCAGAGGTTAAAGTGTCTGCCTGCAGTGTGGGAGACCTGGGTGCGATCCCTGGGTTGGGAAGATGCCCTGGAGAAGGAAATGGCAACCCACTCCAGTATGCTTGCTTGGAGAATCCCATGGATGGAGGACCCTGGTGGGCTACAGTCCACAGGGTCACAAAGATTTGGACACGACTGAGCGACTTTAAACATGGCTGATTACATTTACTCAGACATAGTTTATATTAATATTAATACTTTTAAAGGTTTTTGATCATATTTCTAATGTGTCATACTTTGTAAATTAAAGTTACTCATTTTATTTGTAAATAATATTGCCATTGAAATTAAATTTTAAAGACATTTTGTTTACTACATTTAAGATATGCAATCATGTTATACTCATATTAAAAGACTATCTTCTCCTTTTAAAAATATATATTCTTTTTAACATGCAGTTTTGTTTAACTAGAAGAAATGTGAAATAAAAGCTGAGATAGAGCTATCTTTCTTTTCCCTTGAAAAGCTTATTTTTCACTCTGAAAAATTTTAGTGATATATATATATATATATTTGGCAAGATGGCAACATAATAAATTTCAGATGGGGTTTCCTCCTATATTCTAGCAGTTTTAATTATTACAATATTCTCAAAATAAAAGTTACTGTAATTCACTTAATTTAAGTAATGATGTATCTTTATACAAATTAAGGAATGTTATGGGAAAAAGCAATGGTACCCCACTCCAGTCCTCTTGCCTGGAAAATCCCATGGATGGAGGAGCCTGGTGGGCTGCAGTCCATGGGGTCGCTAAGAGTCAGACAGGACTGAGCGACTTCACTTTCACTTTTCACTTTCATGCATTGGAGAAGGAAATGGCAACCTACTCAAGTGTTCTTGCCTGGAGAATCCCAGGGATGGGGGAGCCTGGTAGGAGGCCGTCTATGGGGTCGCACAGAGTCGGACATGACTGAAGCAACTTAGCAGCAGCATGGAAAAAAGCACAAGCAGTAATCAAATGTCACCCTCTTAAACAGGATTGGAAATCTTGACTCTAGCAATCTGTTGCCTCTAAATTTTGATTGTTAGGTTCAAGTCAGGGTCGGAAGTCATAAGCTCTAAAAGGAGATTTGGAATACAGAATTTATTTTTTATTGAAACATATTAATGACATAATTTAATATTGGTAATCATATTATTGGCCACAAATAATTCATATATAAAACTATTCTTTTAACACATACTGAAGTACAAAACGGTAGTTTAAGTTAGAAAACAACCCTTGTTCTTAACTCTTTTCTTTTTTTCATCAGTTCAGTTCAGTTCAGCCACTCAGTCGTGTCCGACTGTTTGCGACCCCATGAATTGCAGTACGCCAGGCCTCCCTGTCCATCACCAGCTCCTGGAGTTCACCCAGACTCATGTCCATCGAGTCAGTGATGCCATCCAGCCATCTCATCCTCTGTCGTCCCCTTCTCCTCCTGCCCCCAATCCCTCCCAGCATCAGAGTCTTTTCCAATGAGTCAACTCTTTGCATGAGGTGGCCAAAGTACTGGAGTTTCAGCTTTAGTATCATTCCTTCCAAAGAAGTCCCAGAATGAACCTCAAATCCATTAAGAAATCTTCTTGGTTCTACCTTCAAAATATCCTTTCTCCATACTTGCTTCCTTGAGTTTTTAGCTGTTTGCTCACATGTCACCTTTTCATAGAGGTCATTCTTGGCCATCTTATTAACACCCTAACATTACATTCTAACCCCTTACCTGCTTGTTCACTCAGGAATAATCTCCAGGTCACATTATCTAGTAAAACCTTGTAATAATAATAAATAAGATTTGAGACTATATTTGTTGTTCATTACTAAGTCCAACTTTTTGTGACCCCACAAATTGTAGCATGCCAGGCTTCCCTATCCTTCATTATTTCCCATGACTCAGAAGGTAAAAAATCTGCCTGCCAATGCAGGAGACCTGGGTTCAATCCCTGGATTAGGAAGACTCCCTGGATAAGGGAATGGCTACCCACTCCATTATTCTTGCCTGTAGAATTCCATGGACAGAAGAGTCTGGCTGGCTACAGTCCATGGGGTTACAAAGAGTCAGAAACGACTAAGCAAGTAACACTTTCAAGGTTATTAGGAATCATATTATTGTGAAGCTGCTGAAAAACAAAATTTTTAGATGTGGTCTATATTATCAGAAATGCATAATGAAACAAGGAATTCTTAGTGACAAGGCAATCAGTTCCTACTTTATACTCACCCATTTCCTACCCCTTAGAAGATCAGAATTTTAGCCAGCCTGTACTGGAGGACAGGAGTGAGCATACTGACAATCAACTGTCAGTCACATTATATCTGAATACAAGTTATCTTGGGTGTATTATCTCACATTTTACTTCATTTCACAATTACATTTTCATTCATTTGTTGACTTTATGTCCCCACTACAATGTAGGACAAGATCATTTAGTTCACTGCTTATTATCCAGTGCAATAATAGCTGGGGCTCAATAAACATATGCTGAAACAATTACTGAATGGGTTTTGATTGTTACAGAATATGCCAACGTATGAATCAGGTTTCTAAGAAGGCTTCAGAGTGATCCATTTCTCAGCGTTTTAAATCTACTACCAATAATACTTGCACATTTCAGTAGCTGCCCAGGAGAATGGAACAATAGACTTCACTTCATACATGGGCAGAATTTAAAACACAATCATCTGAAGCATATGACAAAGCAGCAAATGAGTCATTTTCAGAAATTCAGTCTCTCACTTCATCATCATACAGCCAACTCCCAAACTAGTTGATAGCTCAGGAACTTCTGAAAGTGTAATATTTTAGCTGACAAAAGTTGGTAATGTTCCAAGAATATTGTCTTACATCTTAAGTTGAAATGGAAGAATACTCTAAACTGTTCTATGTATAAAATACAATATAGCTATGGAAAAAATGATAGACTGACTTTCCATTAGTATATACTTGGAAAATCTAGTTTCAAAAGGGATAATAAAGAAAGATTAGAAAGAGAAATTTTAGGTTGATTGATGTATTATCTGGCTCTCAAAAATTTTAATCATGAAGAAAATCAATTCTATTTTACTTAGTCTGCTTACTTTACTATTTACTTATCTTGGCAATTTAAAAAAATATGATTTTTCTTCTAATCTATCTTGTATCAAAAATAAAACTAAAGAAAATGGAAACTGTGCTTACTCATGGCAATAAATATTCTATAGATTGTCCCCCTGATTATCTTATTTCCTCAATTATTGAGCTGCCTAACTCTTTTTGCCTTCATAAACTAATAAAAAGAAATCCAGTCCTGTGTTCCTGATTTTCACAAAATTTTAACCACATAATAAAATCCTTTCTCAGCAAAAACTGTCAACACAAGTCATGCATTAATATACTTGAATGTGAAACAATAAGGTATCTCTGTATATCTGTATGTCCTGTCTGCTTGATAAGGAACTGAGATTCACTAAGAAGAGCTATACCTTTCTTTTCATCACAAATCCAAATATTAAAATATAGTTATCATACTTTTTGTTGGGCATGGGTATTTCTTTTACTCCTAGATAGAAGAAAAGCATTGTACACTCTAGACACAGCAAAGAATGGAAGGCAGAAGGGAAGACTTATATGTACTGTGTAGCTCTTCTTTAATACAGATCCTTGGATTGGGCTTGGACATCTATGTTTAAATAGAGGAGGGCCAGAACTCAAGAAATGCGAAAAGCGAAATGGCTGTCTGGGGAGGCCTTACAAATAGCTATGAAAAGAAGAGAAGCGAAAAGCAAAGGAGAAAAGGAAAGATGTAAACATCTGAATGCAGAGTTCCAAAGAACAGCAAGAAGAGATAAGAAAGCCTTCTTCAGTGATCAATGCAAAGAAATAGAGGAAAACAACAGAATGGGAAAGACTAGGGATCTCTTCAAGAAAATCAGAGATACCAAAGGAACATTTCATGGAAAGATGGGCTCGATAAAGGACAGAAATGGTATGGACCTAACAGAAGCAGAAGATATGAAGAAGAGATGGCAAGAATACACAGAAGAACTGTACAAAAAAGATCTTCACAACCAAGATAATCACGATGGTGTAATCACAGACCTAGAGCCAGACATCCTGGAATGTGAAGTCAAGTGGGTCTTAGAAAGCATCACTACGAACAAAGCTAATGGAGGTGATAGAATTCCAGTTGAGCTATTCCAAATCCTGAAAGATGATGCTGTGAAAGTGCTGTACTCAATATGCTGCACTCAATATGCCAGCAAATTTGGAAAACTCAGCAGTGGCCACAGGACTGGAAAAGGTCAGTTTTCATTCAAATCTCAAAGAAAGGTAATGCCAAAGAATGCTCAAACTACCACACAATTGCACTCATCTCACACGCTAGTAAAGTAATGCTCAAAATTCTCCAAGCCAGGCTTCAGCAATATGTGAACTGTGAACTTCCTGATGTTCAAGCTGGTTTTAGAAAAGGCAGAGGAACCAGAGATCAAATTGCCAACATCTGCTGGATCATGAAAAAAGCAGGAGAGTTCCAGAAAAATATTATTTCTGCTCTATTGACTATGCCAAAGCCTTTGACTGTGTGGATCACAATAAACTGTGGATAATTCTGAAAGAGATGGGAATACCAGACCACCTGATCTGCCTCTTGAAAAGTTTGTATGCAGGTCAGGAAGCAACAGTTAGAACTGGACATGGAACAACAGACTGGTTCCAAATAGGAAAAGGAGTACGTCAAGGCTGTATATTGTCACCCTGCTTATTTAACTTCTTTGCAGAATAAATCATGAGGAACGCTGGACTGGAAGAAACACAAGCTGGAATCAAGATTGCTGGGAGAAATATCAATAACCTCAGATATGCAGATGACACCACCCTTATGGCAGAAAGTGAAGAGGAACTCAAAAGCCTCTTGATGAAAGTGAAAGTGGAGAGTGAAAAAGTTGGCTTAAAGCTCAACATTCAGAAAATGAAGATCATGGTATCCAGTCCCATCACTTCATGGGAAATAGATGGGGAAACAGTGGAAACACTGTCAGACTTTATTTTTCTGGGCTCCAAAATCACTGCAGATGGTGACTGCAGCCATGAAACTAAAAGACGCTTACTCCTTGGAAGGAAAGTTATGACCAACCTAGATAGCATATTCAAAAGCAGAGACATTACTTTGCCAACAAAGGTCTGTCTAGTCAAGGCTAAGGTTTTTCCTGTGGTCAGGTATGGATGTGAGAGTTGGACTGTGAAGAAGGCTGAGTGCCAAAGAATTGATGCTTTTGAACTGTGGTGTTGGAGAAGACTCTTGATAGTCCCTTGGACTGCAAGGAGATCCAACCAGTCCATTCTGAAGATCAGCCCTGGGATTTCTTTGGAAGGAATGATGCTAAAGCTGAAACTCCAGTACTTTGGCCACCTCATGCGAAGAGTTGACTCATTGGAAAAGACTCTGATGCTGGGAGGGATTGGGGGCAGGAGGAGAAGGGGATGACAGAGGATGAGATGGCTGGATAGCATCACTGATTCAATGGACCTGAGTCTGAGTGAACTCCGGGAGTTGGTGATGGACAGGGAGGCCTGGTGTGCTGCGATTCATGGGGTCGCAAAGAGTCAGACACGACTGAGCGACTGATCTGATCTGATCTGAGAATTCAAGTGCAATGTCTACATAAGAAAAAGTATGAGACTAAGGACAGTGGTTTGAGAACCAAGTCAAAAAACTGTTCAAAAGAGAATTATTGGGTTCAGTTCAGTTGTTCAGTAGTGTCCGACTCTCCGACCCCATGAACCACAGCACGCCAGACCTCCCTGTCCATCACCAACTCCCAGAGTCTACCCAAATCCGTCTCCATAGAGTCGGTGATACCATCCAACCATTTCACCCTCTGTCGTCCCCTTCTCCTCCTGCCCTCAGTCTTTCCCAACATCAGGGTCTTTTCTAATGAGTCAGCTCTTTGCATCAGGTGGCCAGAGTATTGGAGTTTCAGCTTCAACATCAGTCCTACTAATGAACACCCAGGACTGATCTCCTTTAGGATGGACTGGTTGGATCTCCTTGCAATCCAAGGGACTCTCAAGAGTCTTCTCCAACACCACAGTTCAAAAGCATCAATTCTTCGGTACTCAACTTTCTTTATAGTCCAGCTCTCACATCCATATTTGACCACTGTAAAAACCATAGCCTTGATTCTGATTATAAGCAGGGTTGCTTCAGTGCTTAAAGGATATAATCTGGCTGAGTGGAAAGGGTTATTCTCTCCATGCCAGTCCAAAACTCGTCAATGTCCTGGAGCTCTGTGGACTATAGATTTGGGGAACATGGTGGAAACAAAGTGCTTGGCATAAACATGATATCACAAGAAATGACATTAGCATGTCATCATTTAGTGTTTTCAAAATAGCTTGTTTGGCCTTAGACATTGATTAGAATGCCCTTAATATTTGTTGGACAAGTAGAGTTTAGCTCTCTACTCACCTGTCTAGAACTATGTTTTGTACAAAGTAGGTACAAAATAAATACAGATAGAATAGAAGAATGAAGTGGAAGCCTTAAGAGAGGAGAAAAAATATGGAACATACTATATCAGGACTTTTCCTAGCCAGATGGCTGTTATTTGCTATGGATATAAGGAATAAACTATTGATTCCTATGTTGCGGCAAATATTCCTTTAGCCAAATCAGGACTACGAGTTCATGTAATTTGTCCATAAACAAAAATATTCTATCATTATTTATGTATAAAGTGGTGAGATCAGGTGCCATTTGGATTTCACACACACAGAAGTAAGGCACAAAGGTCACCTTGACCAAGAATATGATAAAAGATAAGTTAGGAAGATTTCCCATTTGTTTTTTATTTGCATTTTTTCAAACACACAGTAAAGATAACTTTAAAAGGGTTTTTTAAAACTCAAAAAGTGTCTATATTTTAATAACTTAGATCATGACTTCCATTCTTGGTAATGAGAAGCAATACTCTTAACAACTGCCCCCAAAACACACATACAAAACCTGGCACAATATTAAAATGATAATTCTCCTTATACTGATCTATAAATTCAGTGTGCTCCTAGAAAAATTGCAACAGGACTTTTGAATAAAATGACAAACTGATTCTAAAATTTAAATGGAAAGAAAAATAAACTTGAATAGCCAAAGCAGTTTCACAAAGAAAAAGTTTAAAGCACTTACACTATCTGATTTCAAGATTTACTGTGAAGCTGCAGTAATCAAAGAAGCTCTTTGTTTGCATAAGTACAGAGATATAGATCAATAGAATAGAATCAAAATACAGATCCTGAATTATATAGTCAATTGACTTTTGACAAAACTGTCTGTGTAAATCAATGGAATAAAGATACTATTTTTGATAAATGATGTTGAAGAAACTTGGAAAAAGAATGAACCTTGATTTTTACTTCATAATGCATTAAACACAGACACACATGATGGGTTTAAAACCTAAAAGCAGGCACTAAAACTGCTAAGCTACTAAAACAGAATAGGACAAAAACAGCTTTGTGACATTGATTAAAGCAAAGATTTTTTTTTTTTTAATGAAAATAGTTCAATTCATAAAAGAGAAACAATGGTAAAATATACTTATTCAAAATTAAAAAAACAAACAAAACATTTGTTCTTTGGAAGATGTGATTAAAAAAAAAGTTCAGCCACAGACTAGGAGAAAATATTCATAAACTTCTGAACATAACTCAAGCATGCATTACCTGGTAAAGGGATAAGCAAATTATAAGCTATCCATACTGCCCACACTCACTAATAAAAATGAGCAGAATATTAATCTAAAATGACATGGATAAAGCTCAACAAAAATGCAGAGTGAAAAAAATCAAATACAGAGATAACATACCACATTATTTTATTGACATGACTTTGTACAAGAGGAAATACAAATAATTATTATAAACATTTGAAAAAACTAATATGAATACTTAAAATTTTATAGATGATCATTAATTTTATCACAAAGTCAATCCTTTTTATCTTTAAAAATGCCTATTTAGAAAGATGCCTATTGTTTTGAACTCCTAATTTCTGATTTATATATTATTATAACTAAGGTTTTTATTTAACTAGGTTACATTTAATGGATGTTTTATCCCTCCATTGCCTAACTCCTCACATATAAACATATATATTCTTCATTAAACCTGTTTCTGGAAGTCTGTTAACAAATGAGAAATTAAATCATAAAATTTAAATTTCAAAGGGACATAGGAGTCAAACTTGAACTCCCAATGGCCAAATATGGAACAATTTGAGCAACAAGATAAATAATATAGTAGCACATTATAACTTAAAATATAAAATAAATATATACATATAAATGTATATAAGTGATTGAATAAATAAATATATGGAAGAAGAAAGTCAAATCTGCCTTTCTAAAAAATTCTAAAAAATATACATAGATATGGTCTCCCTCCAGGAGGTAGAACTTAATTCTATATCTACCTCCTACTTGAGAATAGGCTAAACTTAGCACTAACTTCTTCCAGAAGAATAAAGTAAGGAAAGTGAAAAACATTTACTTTACAATGAAGAATGCTGAAAAACACTACGTTAACATATTCAGTGTTATTATCCCTTCTGCTGCTATATGCATATCATATATCCCTGATATAATATGATGAAAAAAGCATTTTTCCTTGACAGTACTATTTTTCAAAATCCATTCTAAGTATCAGAAATACACTAACCAAATCCAGATGTGGGGATATTCTATAAGATACCTATCTGGTACTCCTCAAAATTGTTAAGTTAAGGAAAAACAAGGAAATGCTGAGAGACAGTTTCAGACTAAAGGAGACCAAGAAAACATAAAAACTGAGTACAATGCTGTATTCTAGATTGAATCCTAGAATAAAAAGAAAACATTGTTGGTGAAATACTATACATACAACATTGGGAGTTTAGTTACTAAACATGTGCCAGTGTTAGTATTTTAGTTGTGACAAATGTATCATGGTAACCTAAGATGCTAACAGTGGTAGAAACGAAGTGAAAGATATTTTGAAATTCTCTATACCATCTTTCAACTTTTAAATATTTATACAAACCTATATTTTTTCAAAATGAAAGTTTCTTTGAAAAGTAACAGAAACCCGGTGTAGGAGACAGCAAAAGAGACACTGATGTATAGAACAGTCTTATGGACTCTGTGGGAGAGGGAGAGGGTGGGAAGATTTGGGAGAATGACATTGAAACATGTAAAATATCATGTAAGAAACAAGTTGCCAGTCCAGGTTCGATACACAATACTGGATGCTTGGGGCTAGTGCACTGGGACGACCCAGAGGGATGGTATGGGGAGGGAGGAGGGAGGAGGGTTCAGGATGGGGAACACATGTATACCTGTGGCGGATTCATTTTGATATTTGGCAAAACTAATACAATTATATAAAGTTTAAAAATAAAATATAATTTAAAAAAAAAAGAATTAAAAAAAAAAAGGAAAGTAACAGAAAAAAAAAAAAAAAGATCATTTTTATTACCTACCAAAGTAGAAACTGTCTAATCAGAGATGGCAATTAACTCCATTAAAAGGAGTGACATTAAAGATACTTGTACTTGCTTTGAAGCAGAGAACAACGTCTTTGAAAGTGCTTCTCATGTGATTAACTGTCATCTTATATAAATACGTGAAAAACATTTGCACCTTTTCTTTTCTAGATTTTTTTCCCAGTAAAGAATCTGCCTGCAATGCAAGAGACCCAGCTTCTATCCCTGGGTTGGGAAGATGCCCTGGAGACGAGAATGGCTACCCATTCAAGTATTCTGGCTTGGTGAATTTCATAGACAGAGGAACCTAGCAGTCTACAGTCCATGGGTTCTCAAAGAGTTGGACACAGCTGAGTGACTAATACTTTTCTAGGACTATAGGTAATTATTTGCTAAATTCTGAGGCTTAGTACAAAGCAGAATTTATGCATTTCTAATAAGTCTCTATATGATTAGTCTGTTGGACTTTGGGAAAAGGATTAAGTAAGTTAAATTTTAATAACAGGGTAGAGAGAAAAGAAGAAAAGAATAAACGTAAGAAAAATCTAACATAACTATATGATTGTTGTTATTGTTTAGTCACTAAGTCATGTCTTACTCATTTGCCATCCCATGGACTCTAGCCCACCAGGTGCCTCTGTTCATGGGATTTCCCAGGAAAGAACACTGGAGTGGGTTCCCATTTCCTTCTCCAGGGATCAAACTCACATCTCCTGCTTGGCAGGTGGATTATTGATCACTAGGCACCTGGGAGGCCCATAACTATATGATTAAATTGCCTAATTTAGAGAAAGGTAAATAGTTGGTCTTCATTATTAGTGAATTCTGTATGTTTGACTTTTCCTACTGAGTAAAATTTATTTGAAATCTCAAATTAATGTTCATGGTATTTTCACTTATTTGTGGATCTATACAGAGCAGTAAAAATTGGGTACCCAATATACGCATGACCATTTGAGTTTGAAAAAGCCTATGCTCTGATTACCCTTGTTACCTCTCATATTTTAAACCACTATGCTTTACATGGTCTATTTAAGTGTCATGTCTTTGCATTTCTGTGTCTTATGTTGGTGATAGTGATGTTTTTACATGGCCCCTTGTATAGTACTAATGTGCTGTCTAATGTCTCTAAGCACAAGAAGGTTATATAATGTGCCTTGGGGAGAGAATGCGTTTGCCAGGTAAGCTTCATTTGGGCATTGAGTTATACTGTTGAGTTCCATGTTAATTGATCAGTAATATATGTATAAGGTGTTTTTAAACATAAGTACACATAATATGAGTTTATATATTGATCTGTTAACCAAAATTTTGTTACCAAAGGCTCACAGGAATCTAACCCTATATTTCCTTTGAGAGCAATGGCTCAGCATTTATTAATTCAGTGATTGTGATAACTTTCTATAAAGTACCTATCACAAATGATAAGAATCTACTATGCAGACCCTTGATGTGAATATATAGGTTGTTAACATTAAATAACAAAAGTCTTGGTTTGTAAAGTATAATTGTTACACATGTATAAAATGTTTATTTATTTATTTATTTTGGTTTTGAGCTGATGTTTAATGTTATGGTGACAATTATTTTGTAATACATAACTGTATCAAATGAATGCACTGTATACCTTAAACTTATACAACATTACATGTCAATTATATCTCAATAAATGAGAGTTTAAAAGTTGGCTTAAAACAACATTCAAAAAATGAAGATCATGCTATCTGGTCCCATCATGGCAAATAGATGGGGAAACAATGGAAACAGTGAGAGACTTTATTTTATTGGGCTCGAAAATCACTGCAGATGGTGACTGCAGCCATGAAATTAAAAGATGCTTGCTGCTTGGAAGAAAAGCTGTGACCAACCTGGACAGTATATTAAAAAGTAAAGACACAGCTTTGCTGACAAAGGTCCATCTAGTCAAAGCTATGGTTTTTTCAATAGTCATGTATGGATGTGAGAGTTAGAACATAAAGAAAGCTGAGTGCCAAAGAACTGATGCTTTTTGAACTGTGATGTTGGAGAAGACTCTTAAGAGTCCCATGGACAGCAAGGAGATCCAACCAGTCAATCCTAAAGGAAATCAGTCCTGAATATTCATTGGAAGAACTGATGCTAAAGCTGAAGCTCCAATCCTTTGGTCACCTGATGCAAAGAACTGATTCATTAGAAAAGACCCTGATGCAGGGAAAGATTGAAGGCAGGAGGAGAAGGAAGGGCAGAGGATGAGATGGTTGGATGACATCACCAACCTGATGCACATGAGTTTGAGCAAGCTCTGGGAGTTGGGGATGGAGAGGGAAGCTTGACATGCTACAGTCCATGGGGTCTGAAAGATTTGGACATGACTGAGTGACTGAACTGACTGATATCTCAATAAATCTGGAAAAAAATATTGGAACAAAAATGCGATCTTTTTAGTTGTGCAATAAAGAATTAATTGAACAGAACTGAGTTGCTCAAACCTTGAACATTCCCAGGAAGAGTCTGTTTTCATGACTGTCTTTGGGAAACTCATGGGAATTGAAGTTTTGGTATGTTCTAACTGGTAAGAATATTTTGTATATACCAGGCCTTGAATCATACTGAATTATCTTGATCAATTTGTCTAGCTAGTTCATATAAACACATTGATTTATCTTGAACACTTGTTTTCTTTTTGGAGTCTGGCACTTCAATTATCTTTGTCAGTCATGTATTAATACTATTTGCCTAAAGGACTACCTCCAATAAAAACCCTGGATTCTTAAGCTTAGAAATATTTCCTTGGCAGATATCACTTTACATGTAATAATTTATTGATGGATTAATTAAGCATATTCTGTGAAATTCTACTTAGAGAGGAAATCTACACTTGGCTTTCTCTAGGCATTGTTCTCTGCACTTTTTTTTTCCTTTGCCATATATCCTTTTACTGTAGTAAGTCAAAACCGTGAGTATAATGACCTCTGAGTCCTAAGAGTCATTTTAGCAAATCACCGATCTTTGGGATAACATTGGAGATCCTTTCACAATAATTCTCAATGTAACAAATAAATTAAGGGATAAAAGAATGAAGAAAACAATTTCCCAGTTAGTGAAAAGAGTAATCAATCAAACATATTTATTTATAACAGTCTGCATATTAAATATCTAATATATATCAGAAATGGTTAAAACAATAGTGATAGAGAAAGATGCAATCATTTACTTCTCTGAATTTTTATATATCATAAATAAGCTATGTAGGCCATTTTTGTAAAAACATACAAATATAAAAATTAAAATTTTCTGAAGAGATGTTAATTCATATTACCAAATCATACTATATATAACAAGGGGAAAAGTAAATTAAGAAGTCTTATCTATACATGCTCATATATTTCCCTTGACATTGAAAAAACACCATGCTAAATATCTGAGTCCTCCAATGCTCCTTAGATAATACAAAGCACCAGCTGTTAAGCATGTATAAGATGTTTACCTGGTGGCTCAGATGGTAAAGCACCTGTCTGCAATGTGGGAGACTCAGGTTCAATCCCTGGGTTGTGAAGATCCCCTGGAGAAGAAAATGGCAGCCCACTCCAGTACTCTTGCCTGGAAAATCCCATGGAAGGAAGAGCCTGGTAGACTACACTCCATGGAGTTGCAAAGAGTCAGTAGTGAGTGACTTCATCTTCACTTTCAAGATGTCCTAAGTCCTTAGTCTTAGTTCAAAACAAGGTCCCTAGGAGGAGGAAATGACAATTGATTCCTCTCCTTTCATCCCAGGATACTATTAAGATGGAGTTCCCCAGGCCTATGACCCCACAAGAGACCGACCCAGACTTGCCCAGAAGTGTCCAGGAGTCTCTGGCAGAGGCATGGGTCAGCAGTGGCCAGCTGCAGGGTTGGGGGCACTGAGTGTAGCAGTGCATGCATGGGACTTTTTGAAGGAGGTTTCCATTATCTTCATTACCTCCACCATAGTTTGGCCTCAGGTTAAATAACAGGGAGGGAACCCCACCTTTCAACAGAAAATTGGATTAAAGATTTACTGACCGTGGCCCAGTCCAGGAGAACAAGACCCAGGTTCCCCCTCAGTCAGTGTCTCTCGTCAGGAAGCTTCCATAAGCCTCTTATCTTCTCCACCAGAGGGCAGACAGACTGAAAATCGCAATACAGAAAACTAACCAATCTGATCACATGGACCATAGTCTTGTCTAATTCAATGAAACTATAAGCCATGCCCTGTAGGGCCACCCAAGATGGACAGGTCAAGAGGGAGAGTTCTGATAAAATGTGGTCTATTGGAAAAGGGAATGGCAAACCACTGCAGTATTCTTGCCTTGAGAACCCCATGAACATTATGAAAAGACAAAAAGATGGGACACTGAAAGATGAATTCCCCAGGTCAGTAGGTGCCCAATATGCTACTGGAGATGAGTGGAGAACTAACTCCAGGAAAGAATGAAGAGATGGAATCAAAGCAAAAACAACACCCAGTTGTGGATGTGACTGGTGATGGAAGCAAAGTCCAATCCTGTAATGAGCAATATTGCATACGAACCTGGAATCTCAGGTCCATGAATCAAGGCAAATTGGAAGTGGTCAGACAGGAGATGGCAAGAGAATGCCAACATTTTAGGAATCAGTGAACTCAAATGGACTGTAATGGATGGATTTAACTCAGATGACCATTATATTTACTACTGTGGGCAAGAATCCCTTAGAAGAAATGGAGTAGCCGTCATAGCCAACAAAAGAGACCAAAATGCAGTACTCAGATGCAATCTCAAAAACAGAATGATCTCTATTCATTTCCAAGGCAAATCATTCAATATCACAGTAATCTAAGTCTATGCCATGACCAGTAATGTTGAAGTAGAAGTTGAATGGTTCTATGAATACCTACAAGATTTTCAAGAACTAACATGCAAAAAAGATGTCCTTTTCATTATAGAGGACTGGAATGCAAAAGTAGGAAGTAAAGATATACCTGGAGTAACAGTTGAATTTGGCCTTGGAGTAGAGAATGAAGCAGGGCAAAGGCTAATAGAGCTTTGCCAAGAGGACTCATTGGTCATAGCAAACACCCTCTTCCAACAACACAAGAGAAGACTCTATACATACACATCACCAGATAGCCAATACTGAAATCAGACTGATTATATTCTCTGCAGCCATAGATGGAGAAGCTCTATATAGTCAGCAAAAACAAGACCTGAAGCTAACTGTGGCTCAGATCATGAACTAGTTATTTCCAAATTCAGACTGAAATTGAAGAAAATAGGGAAAATCACTAGGCAATTCAGCTATGACCTAAATCAAATCCCTTATGATTATACAGTGGAAGTAGCAAATAGATTCAAGTGGTTAGATCTGACAGAGTGCCTGAAGAACTATGGATGGAGGATTGTGACATTGTACAGAGGGCAGATACCAAGATCATCCCCAAGAAAAAGAAATGCAAAAAGTCAAAATGGTTATCTGAGAAAGCCTTACAAATAGCTCTGAAAAGAAGAGAAGTAAAAGGAAAAGAAGGAAAGAAAAGACATACCCGTTGGAATGCAGAGTTCCAAAGAATAGCAAGGAGAGATAAGAAAGGCTTCCTCAGTGATCAATGCAAAGGAATAGAGGAAAACAATAGAATGGGAAAAACTAGAGATCTCTTCAAGAAAATTAGAGATACTAAGGGAACTTTTCATGCAAGAATGGGCACAAAAGGACAGAAATGCTATTGACCTAAAAGAAGCAGAAAATATTAAGAAGAGGTGTCAAGAATACACAGAAGAACTATATAAAAAAGATCTTCATGGCCCAGATAATCATGATGGTGTGATCCATCACCTAGAGCCAGACATCCTGGAATGTGAAGTCAAGTGGGCCTTAGAAAGCATCACTACGAACAAAGCTAGTGGAGGTGATGGAATTCCAGTTGAGGTATTTCAAATCCTAAAAGATGATGCTGTGAAAATGCTGTACTCAATATGCCAGCAAATTTGGAAAACTCAGCAGTGGCCACAGGACTGGAAAATATGTTTTCATTCCAATCCCAAGTAAAATCAATGCCAAAGAATGCTCAAACTACTGCACAATTGCACTCTCTCACACACTGGCAAAGTAATGCTCAAAATTCTCCAAGCCAGGCTTCAATAGTACATGAACTGTGAACTTCCAGATGTTCAGGCTGGTTTTAGGAAAGGCAGAGGAACCAGAGATCAAATTGCCAACATACGTTGGGTCATTGAATAAGCAAGAGTGTTCTAGAAAAACATCTATTTCTGCTTTATTGACTACACCAAAGCCTTTGACTGTGTGGATTACAACAGACTGTGGAAAATTCTTAAAGAGATGGGAATAACAGACCACCTGACCTGTCACCTGAGAAGTCTGTATGCAGTTTAAAAAGCAATAGTTACTACTGAACATGGAACAACAGACTGGTTCCAAATCAGGAAAGCTGTAGGTCAAGGCTGTATATTGTCACCATGCTTATTTAACTTATATGCAGAGTACATCATGAGAAATGCTGGGCTGGAGGAAGCATAAGCTGGAATCAAGATTGCTGGGAGAAATATCAGTAACCTCAGATATGCAGATGACAACACCCTTATGGCCTCTTGATGAGCCTCTTGATGAAAGTGAAAGAGGAGAGTGAAAAAGTTGGCTTAAAACCCCACATTCTGAAAACTAAGGTCATGGCATCTGGTCCCATCACTTCATGGCAAATAGATGGAAAAACAATGGAAACAGTGACAGCCTTTATTTTGTTGGGCTCCAAAATCACTGCAGATGGTGAACTGCAGCCATGAAATTAAAAGACGCTTGCTCCTTGGAAGAAAAATTATGACCAACCTGGACAGCATATTAAAAAGCAGAGACATTATTTTGCCAACAATTGTCCATCTAGTTAAAGGTGTGGTTTTCCCAGTAGTCATGTATGGATGCGAGAGTTGTACTATAAAGAAAGCTGAGCACCAAAGAACTGATGCTTTTGAAGTGTGGTGTTGGAGAAGACTCTTGAGAGTCCCTTGGACTGCAAGAGGATCCATCCAGTCCATCCTAAAGTGATTTCCTCAGTCCTGAATGTTCATTGGAAGGACTGATGTTGAAGCTGAAACTGCAATACTTTGGACACCTGATGCAAAGAACTGACTCGGTTGGAAAGATCCTGATGCTGGGCAAGATTGAAGGCAGGAGGAGAAGTGGAAAGATAGAGTATGAGATATTTGGATGGCTTCACTGACTCAATGGACATAAGTTTGAGTAAACTCTGGAGTTGGTGATGGACAGGGAGGCCTGGAGTGCTGTACTCCATGGGGTTGCAAAAAGTCAGACACAACAGAGCAACTTATCTGAACTGAACCTCAGGCCTATATACGTTTTCATATATAGGACCTGACATTTTTATTAGTCCCTACATCCTCTCTGAGACATCTCCCTTATAGTGAATTTCCTTTTAAGCAGTTTCACTGTGTACTTAGAAATAATATTTTACTTGGCAAAAAAAAAAAAAAAAACAACTCTCCTATTACCCAAAACCTCAACATTTTCACAAAATAGCTGTCCTTCATGCTTGACTTCAATGAAACATAAAATCTTCCTTTCCTCAGAGAATAAAAGCATTCACCCTAATGCTTATTTTCTAAGACCATACAAAGTATGAAGACTGCAAAGAAACACAACCTCCTCTTTCTTGCCTACAGTCATTTAAACTATTTATACTCTATTCATAATCTCAAGTCCTTAGGATCACTTTGTTTGATCAACTATTCTGGTATGTATGGATGCTCTTTATGGCTTCAGTGACATTCTGCTGTACTTACTTTGGAACAGAGCATCAGAACTTTGCTCTGAGCCCTTAACTATTCAGCTTTAATATCTTCCACCTTTACCCGCCTCTAGGACACAACGGACACAATTCCATAATCACACCAAAGCTTTGTCATTATCAGATATTGTCCACCTCATTTGCATTTAGCATTTTCATTCTCTCCTTCCCCTTGAGTTTTAAAATGTGCACATCCATTAGTCAAATATACACATACACACAAAAGCAAAAACCTATCCATTTCCTTTTTATGTATCTTTCCTTTCTTTCCGTCTTTCATCTCCTTCCTCTCAGAGCATCTCCCTGAGGCACATCTGTTTAACCACTCTACAAACATAACTCACAGAATTCTTGCCATTTTGTCTTTTTATTGAATTCTCTCTGGAAGCTGGTTAAATCCAGCTATGATACTTACCATTTTTCAGTGCGGCTATGAAATTGGATGCTACAATGTATTGGTACTAATGCATTCAAATCAAATTGACTTTTATTATCTAATTATGAAATAATTGATATATTCAATATATTTAAGACTATATGTATATTATTTGATTTATACTAACAATAAATCAGTTCTTCACTCAGAGACAGAGATATAAGGAAAATTTTTAAATAAGGAAAAAGTAATCATGTATAGCACTAAAAATACTTTAACCATCATAATTTTATCTTAAAAGAAAAATAATTCCCTACAAAAACAATTCCATCGATTTAGTTATAAAATGTTAACACATTACTTATCATTTAACAGTCTAAAAATTGCCATCTAAATAGTAATTGCAGAATTTTATTTCTGCCAGTGATAAATGTGGCAGTAATAGATGAGATTAACTTTACAATTCCAGCAGTTAGAAAACTCTGTCTGTCTTGATATACCATAAAATTTTATTTAAAAGCTATTGAAAAGGAATAAATATAGAATCCTGTAATGTAATTTTCATATTCACTTTTTCAGAGAATATCTTCACTTTAAAATACAAGTTCTTACACTTAACAGGCTATACTTAGCTTCCAAATGTAAAATCCACTGCTCACTTTTACCCCATGAATAATTCTGGTGTAGGAAGTGATCTCAGTAAGTCACATCTCCCAAGTAAGAAACATTTCCATGTATACCTTCTTATCAAAGAGAGATAACTAGTTAACATTAAATATTCCTTTCAAAATTCAGTTTGATCAGTTGCTCAGTCGTGTACAACTCTTTGCGACCCCACGGACTGCAGCACACCAGGCTTCCCTGTTCATCTCCCAACTCCCAGAGCTTGCTCAAACTTATGTCCATCCAGTCGGTTATGCCATCCAACCATCTCATCCTCTGTCATCCCCTTCTTGTCCTGCCTTCAATCTTTCCCAACATCAGGGGCTTTTCCAATGAGTCAGTTCTTTGCATCAGATGGCCAAAGTATTGGCATTTCAGCTTCATCATCAGTCCTTCCAATTAATATTGATTGATTTCCTTTAGGATTGACTGGTTTGATCTTTGCAACCTCATGAATCACAGCACGCCAGGCCTCCCTGTCCATCACCAACTCCCGGAGTTCACTCAGACTCACGTCCATCGAGTCAGTGATGTCATCCAGCCATCTCATCCTCTGTCATCCCCTTCTCCTCCTGCCCCCAATCCCTCCCAGCATCAGAGTCTTTTCCAATGAGTCAACTCTTCACATGAGGTGGCCAAAATACTGGAGTTTCAGCTTTAGCATCATTCCTTCCAAAGAAATCCCAGGGCTGATGTCCTTTAGAATGGACTGGTTGGATCTCCTTGCAGTCCAAGGGACTCTTAAGAGTCTTCTCTAACACTACAGTTCAAAAGCATCAATTCTTTGGCACTCGGCTTTCTTTACAGTCCAACTGTCACATCCATACATGACTACTGGAAAAACCATAGGTTTGACTAGAAGGACGTTTTTTTGGCAAAGTAATGTCTCTGCTTTTTAATATGCTGTCTAGGTTGGTCATAGCTTTCAAAATTACTTTTAAAATTACTAAAGCTCATACTTAACCACAGACTGAGCAAAAACATGGTCTTTTATTTTCTTCTGCCATCTCTAAAGCATTGTTATGTGATAGTGGCTTGGGCAGCAAATATTCAATACATGTTTATCCTGATATTAATTTAAAGCTATAAAAACAAGAACTCAACAAAATTTTTTAAAATTTTATCTAAAATATTACAAACTGGGCTTCCTTGGTGGTCTGGTGCTTGAGAGTCTGTCTGCCAATGTGGGGGATGTGGGTTCAATCCCTGGAGCAGGAGGATCCCACAATAAGTGGAGCAACTAAATCTGTGCATCACAACTATTGAGCCTGTGCTCTAGAGCCTGGGAACTCCAACAACTGAGCCTATGTGTTTTAGCTACTGAAGACTGCACGCCTAGAGCCTGCACTCCTCAACAAAAGAAACCACCATGACGAGAAGCCTGGGCAGCACAGAAAGAGAGTAGTCCCTACTTGCCAGAAATAGAGAAAAGCCCGCACAGCAAAGACCCAGCACAGCCACTAATACATAAATACATAATTAAAAAATAATAAGGTGTGAACAATTAAACTTCCAAGTGTAAAATCAATGGAAGTAAAGGAACTTAGTGTTAAAAATGAAAAATAAATAAGTAAATAAACTTTGCTAACAGTTATAAAAGTTGTTTTTCTGCTTAAAAACATGTTTTTACCAATGAAGTTTTAATTATTATAAAACCACCCTTACCAAAAACAAAACAAAACAAAACAAAAAAACAGAAAACAAAAAAAGCATGGGGAAAAATACATGAAACCACTCTTTTCATAGACCAGGCCATAGAACTGCAGAATAACAATCTGCTGAGTTCCTAGCATTCTTCCAGGAGGGAATTTAACAACTGCAGTGGAGAAAGGGAACAGACACAGAGTCAGAGATTTGCAACACTGAAGAGAAGCAAATCAGAGTTCAGAGATACTAAGGCTCCTAGAATCTGCAAGTGAACTGCAAAAGATAAAATTAAAAAGAGAAAGAGCTCTAGAAAGAGCTTCTGACTGAGGGCTAACTGTGACTCTGCAGTTGAATAACAATCTGCATATTAAATTCCATGAGACTGGACAAATAACAAGTGCTAAGGAAAGAAACATTACAGTGGACTTAAAAGCTAAAAAATTTCCAGATCTCACAAAGTGCTAGAAATCTTTTGAGTAGCCACTAGCCAGAGCACAGCGACATCATTGACTGTGTGGGAATTTGCCTGAGAACCAAGAAGGCCTGCACATTGGGAACAGAGCTACTTAGCCCTAGAGTAAAAGCAACTCAGACTTTTCCTAAAATGTCTAAAAATTACACACAAAAACATCAAGTTGATTTGGATATCAGTCTAACATATGTGTAACTGCTACTCAGAGATGAATAGATAACAGACAGAAAAATTATATGAAAAAATAACATTTGATAAAAATATAAGTTATGAAATTTTAAACTTCCAAGTGTAAAAGAAATGGAAGTAAAGGAACTTAGTGTTAAAAATTAAACAAAATAAATAAATAAGTAAAACTTTGTTAACAGTTTTAAAGGTTGTTTTTCTGCTAAAAACATGTGTTTACCCATGAAGTTTTAATTATTATAAAGCCATCCTTACCAAAAAAATAAAACAAAACAAAAACAACAACAAAAAATATATATATAAATTAATGATCCAAGAAACTCATTAAAGACCAAGAAGGAAAACACAAAGAACATTTCATAAATGAAGTTTCTATAAGAATAAAAAAAAAATGGAAAACTCCCATCATAAACATTCCATGCAGGAGAAGAAAGTTAAAACCCATCACAGAAGAACTGAAATTGCAAGTAAAGAGCTCAGTTGAACCTATCCTCAGTAAAATAACAACTGGTGAAAATTATTTTTAAGAATTATTTAAAATCTTTGGAAAAATTTTTAAGGCTGAACTGAAAATGAAGAAACATTTCTTCAAAAGTCTACTTAATTTCAGTAATAATGAGAATCTGTGGAATTTGAACCCCAATCTGCTCCCCTATCACCTCCTTCAGATCTGTTTTGGAAGCTCTAACCTCAATGTTCTATCTCTGGACCAAGAAAACCAGGGCCTCCTTTACTCCAGACTCTCAGTCTGTGTATGATTTCACCAAGGAAGACCAGACTGCCAGCATTTTTCATTCTGCCTCCAGGCTCAGTTGCAGAAGTTGGACTCTAGGCAGTTCTGGCAGGGAGTACTGGGTCTCACTACTCCCATCCAGTCATTCTACAAAGGCTTGAGGCTCTACTCCAGGTACTGTTGCTGAAAATATTGGGGTCACATTTGCCCTTGGCCCGTAAGGGTGAGAGAGGATGAGATGGCTGCATGGCATCACTGACTCAATGGACATGAGTTTGAGCAAACTCCGATAGCGAATGACAGGGAAGCCTGGCATGCGGCAGTCCATGGGGTCACAACGATTCTGACATGACGTATCGACTGAACAAAAACAACAACCACTTGCTCATAACGTGAGGTGGGTGTGAAAAGTGAAAATACAGGGGCTGCCACTCTCACTCAGTCTCATGCAGTGGTTCACGGGATGAGTCAAGGAGAGAGACAGACCAGAAGAATGAAAGAATCTGCAGCTCAATCTGCAGAGGCTACTTTTACTTGAAACAGAATATGGACAATTCCATGTTTAGAACCATTGTTAAAAACAGAGGAAATCTTAGTGGAGAGAAATTAGGAGGAAATGTTAGTTCCATAACACAAAAATGGCACAACAGAAGAAAATGAGAGCGCTAAGAATAGGTCTCCTGGTATCAAGTTCAACTCTGGTAGTCAAGCAGGATGTATACATGTGCTAAGCTCACCCACTTAGGGACAATGACCGAAGGACATTAAGCTTACATGAAATCATTCCCCAGCAGTATAAAAAGCCAATCAATAGAAAGCAAAACCCTCACAGGTTCAAGGAGTTTGAACACCACTTCTGACCACACACTTACTGAACAATCACCACAATAGCAGCTCTCTGGAAGTGTGGGTAGAGATGGTGTTAAGAATTACAATATGTAACCTAAAATTTTTGGTTTCAGCAATAACAACAAATACAAATAAAAAAATCAAGAAAGTTTGACCAATGTACAGGGGAAAATATGTGATATCTATAACTCATTAACAGTTTGTTATAATTATCTCTTCATTTAATCTTACATTCATATGTGGAAAATTTGAAAAAAACAAAATTGGAGAACTTTCTAATTTCAAGATGAAACAACTACAAGGCTACAGTAATTGATGAAGTGATGTACTGTCATAACTATAGGCAAATAAGTCTATGAAATAGAATAAAGAATTCACAAATAAATCTTCGCACTTATGGTCAATTCATTTTTAACATGTGTGCCAAGAATAGTTTTTCAATAAACAGTGCTGGTATAACTGAATATCTCCATGTGAAAAAGTAATATCAAATCCCTAATCAAACCACAGACAAAAATTAGCTCAAAGTAGACCACACAGAACTATAGTTTAGCTAGGAGCTAAATCTTTAAAATTCTCATAGGAAAACAGTTGTATATCTTTATGTCCTTGGCTTAGCCAGTAGTTTTTTAGGTACGATAGCATAATTATGATTAACAAAAGATAAAATATATAACTTGTATTTCATAAAAGTTAAACACTTTTCTGCCATAAATGTTATCAGTAAGTAAGAAGACAAAACAAAGAATGGGAGAAAATACTTGAAAGTCCTATCTCTAATAATAGAGTTCTGTCCAGAATTTTAAAGAATGCTCTCAATTTAATAGTAAAAGACATAACCCAGTTAAAAGTGGGGAAAGCGTTTCAATAGACATTTTCCCAAAGAAGATAGCAAATGGCCAAAAGTACATGTAAAAGCACTCAATATCAATAGTCACTAGGAAAATGAAAAGCAAGAACACAATGAAATACAGCTTCACATTCACTAGTGTGACTATATCTAAAAATGTGCAACAACTTGTATTTATCAGTGTGGAGAAATTAGAATACTCAGACAACTTGGTGGGAATTTAGAGTTGCAAATGGCTTAGAAAAAAAGATTTTCATTTCCCCCAAATATTAAACATTTGGACTAACAATTCTACCCCTACTTATACAACCCCTCAAAATGAAAACACACCCTCACAAGAACTTGTACATGAATATTCATACCAGCATTATGAGTAACAGCTAAAAAGTGGAAAAAAAATTCATTAGCTGCTTTATGGAAAAATAAAATGTTGACTAGCCATATAATTGAATCTTATTCATTAGGAAAAACAAATGAATTATTGATACATGCTACAACATGGGTGAATATTGTACTAAGTGTACTACTAAATGCACCAAGTGGAAGAAGATAGTCTCAAAAGACCAAATTGTACGATTGCTTTTTTTTTTTAGCTTTTTGAATGCTGAGTTGTGTGTTTGTTTTTTTTTTTTTTAATTAAAGGATAATTGCTTTACAGAATTTTGTGGTTTTCTGTCATACATCAACAAGAATCAGCCATAGGTACACCCTTGTCCCCTCCCTCCCAGAGCTCCCTCTCATCTCCCTTATCTCCCTCTCATCTCCCTCCCCATCCCGCCCTTCAGCCTTTTGTAGAGGCCCTGTTTGATTGAGTTCCCTGAGGCAAACAGAAAATTCCCATTGTCTATTTTTATATATTGTATTGTAAATTTCTTTGTTACTCTCCAATACTCTTACCTGGAAAATCCAATGGACAGCGGAGCCTGGTAGGCTGCAGTCCACGGGGTCAGGAAGAGTCGGACACGACTGAGCAACTTCACTTTCACTTTTCACTTTCATGCATTGGAGAAGGAAATGGCAACCCACTCCAGTGTTCTTGCCTGGAGAATCCCAGGGATGGCGGAGCCTGGTGAGCTGCAGCTCCCATCTATGGGTTCGCATAAGTCGGACACGACTGAAGCGACTTAGCAGCAGCAGCATGTTACTCTCTCCATACATCTCCCCCTTCTCCCTTCTCTCCTCCCACCATGTCCATAGGTCTGTTCTCCATTGCTGCCCTGAAAATAAATTCATCAGTGCCATCTCTTTAGATTCCATATGAAACGTCTGCATGCATGCTGTCACTTCAGTCGTGTCTGACTGTTTGTGACCCTATGGACTGTAGCGTGCCAGGCTCCTCTGTTCGTGGGATTCTCTAGGCAAGAATACTGGAGTGGGTTGCCATGTCCTCCTTCAGAAGATCTTCCCAAACAAGGGATCGAACCAGCATCTCTTAGTCCCCTGTGTTGGCAGGCAGATTCTTTGCCACTAGTGCCACCTGGGAAGCCCATATGAAATGTCTAAAATGAGCAGATATACAGGACAGGAAGTAGAGTAATGAATCCCTACAGCTGGGGGTAGTGGGATGTGAGAAAAAGGCAGTGGCTGCTAGATTTGGGTGGTTTTCTGGGGGGAAGAATGAAAAAATTTATATGTGGTTATGTTGATTGTTGCACAATTGTATGAGCTACTAAAAACTTTAAGTTCAGCTCTTTAAATGGGTGAAATATATTTAAGTGTGGAATATATATCAAAAAGTTTATATAAAAAAGAAATCAGACTTCAGAAACTTCATAAATCAGAAGGTAATAGAGCAATATCTTTAAAGGACTGCAGCACAAAAAATAAGATAAAAACGTGATATATTTATATTTACATACACATACACCATAATTAAATAAGCTGTAGATAAAGATAGCCAAGTTTTAACTGTCAGAGAAAACAATACAAATAAACAAGAGGGGAGCATAAAATTAATCAAGTGTTGCTGAATTTAAGTCTAAACTGTTAGTCTTAACACATCTTAATGCTAATATGGAAATATTTATAGAAATGTGTACAC
This sequence comes from Bos indicus x Bos taurus, assembly GCF_003369695.1. Classification (NCBI taxonomy): domain Eukaryota; kingdom Metazoa; phylum Chordata; class Mammalia; order Artiodactyla; family Bovidae; genus Bos; species Bos indicus x Bos taurus. Next base: position 47,582,230 of record NC_040101.1, read on the forward strand.
ATGAAAGGGAAGAAACATGAAAGTTTTAGTCTCTCAGTCATGTCTGACTCTTAATGACCCCATGAACTCTAGCCCACCAGGCCGCTTTGTCCATGGAATCCTCCAGGCAAGAATATGGGAGTGAGTAGTCAGTCATTCCCTTCTCCAAGGGATCTTCCCAATCCAAGGACGGAGCCCGGGTCTCCTGCATTGCAGGCAAATGTTTTATCATCTGAGCCACCAGGTATGTGTTAGTATATATAAACGTACTAGTTACATATGTGTGTATATATTATATATGTACACATTATACATTCATATTCATATATAAGTTAATCACACTATAGGAAATAAGAAGAAAAATCCAAATGAACAAGATCAATAATATCTCTATAGTTTTTAAATTAATGTTTTAATTATTGTTGATGGATGTAATAGAGGAAATATATCTGATTTCCTACCTGATTAATTTTTGAAAAGGTCAAGTTAATAAATTAACAATTCCTGCATATTTTTCATTGATTTTAATAAGGTAATTTGCATTATAAATCTCTAATATTGCACAAAATATGCAGTTTACTGGTATTTATTTGACCATAGAATACTTGAGACATTTTTCATGGGAAAAATTTGACAGGCTAGAATTAATTAATCCAGATAAATGATGAGATAGAAAATTAAAGGAGGACAAAATATCAACTTACATCTATCAATATAGAAAGAGGTACTATTTTTAACCCACATTAACAAATTGAAAAACAAAAACCATATGATTATCTCAATAGATGCAGAGAAAGCCTTTGACAAAATTCAACATCCATTTATGATAAAAACTCTCCAGAAAGCAGGAATAGAAGGAACATACCTCAACATAATAAAAGCTATATATGACAAACCCACAGCAAACATTATCCTGGATGGTGAAAAATTGAAAGCATTTCCTCTAAAGTCAGGAACAAGACAAGGGTGCCCACTTTCACCATTACTATTCAACATAGTTTTGGAAGTTTTGGCCACAGCAATCAGAGCAGAAAAAGAAATAAAAGGAATCCAAATTGGAAAAGAAGAAGTAAAACTCTCACTATTTGCAGATGACATGATCCTCTACATAGAAAACCCTAAAGACTCCACCAGAAAATTACTAGAACTAATCAATGAATATAGTAAAGTTGCAGGATATAAAATCAACACACAGAAATCCCTTGCATTCCTATACACTAATAATGAGAAAACAGAAAGAGAAATTAAGGAAACAATTCCATTCACCATTGCAACGAAAAGAATAAAATACTTAGGAATATATCTACCTAAAGAAACTAAAGACCTATATATAGAAAACTATAAAACACTGGTGAAAGAAATCAAAGAGGACACTAATAGATGGAGAAATATACCATGTTCATGGATTGGAAGAATCAATATAGTGAACATGAGTATACTACCCAAAGCAATTTATAGATTCAATGCAATCCCTATCAAGCTACTCACAGTATTCTTCACAGAGCTAGAACAAATAATTTCACAATTTGTATGGAAATACAAAAAACCTCGAATAGCCAAAGCGATCTTGAGAAAGAAAAATGGAACTGGAGGAATCAACCTACCTGACTTCAGGCTCTACCACAAAGCCACAGTTATCAAGACAGTATGGTACTGGCACAAAGACAGAAACATAGATCAATGGAACAAAATAGAAAGCCCAGAGATAAATCCACGCACATATGGACACCTTATCTTTGACAAAGGAGGCAAGAATATACAATGGATTAAAGACAATCTCTTTAACAAGTGGTGCTGGGAAATCTGGTCAACCACTTGTAAAAGAATGAAACTAGAACACTTTCTAACACCATACACAAAAATAAACTCAAAATGGATTAAAGATCTCAACGTAAGACCAGAAACTATAAAACTCCTAGAGGAGAACATAGGCAAAACACTCTCTGACATACATCACAGCAGGATCCTCTATGACCCACCTCCCAGAATATTGGAAATAAAAGCAAAAATAAACAAATGGGACCTAATTAAACTTAAAAGCTTCTGCACATCAAAGGAAACTATTAGCAAGGTGAAAAGACAGCCTTCAGAATGGGAGAAAATAATAGCAAATGAAGCAACCGACAAACAACTAATCTCAAAAATATACAAGCAAGTCCTACAGCTCAACTCCAGAAAAATAAATGACCCAATCAAAAAATGGGCCAAAGATCTAAATAGACATTTCTCCAAAGAAGACATACAGATGGCTAACAAACACATGAAAAGATGCTCAACATCACTCATTATCAGAGAAATGCAAATCAAAACCACTATGAGGTACCATTTCACACCAGTCAGAATGGCTGCGATCCAAAAGTCTACAAATAATAAATCCTGGAGAGGATGTGGAGAAAAGGGAACCCTCTTACACTGTTGGTGGGAATGCAAACTAGTACAGCCACTATGGAGAACAGTGTGGAGATTCCTTAAAAAACTGGAAATAGAACTGCCTTATGATCCAGCAACCCCACTGCTGGGCATACACACTGAGGAAACCAGAAGGGAAAGAGACACGTGTACCCCAATGTTCATCGCAGCACTGTTTATAATAGCCAGGACATGGAAGCAACCTAGATGTCCATCAGCAGATGAATGGATAAGAAAGCAGTGGTACATATACACAATGGAGTATTACTCAGCCATTAAAAAGAATACATTTGAATCAGTTCTAATGAGGTGGATGAAACTGGAGCCTATTATACAGAGTGAAGTAAGCCAGAAGGAAAAACACCAATACAGTATACTAACGCATATATATGGAATTTAGAAAGATGGTAACGATAACCCTGTATACGAGACAGCAAAAGAGACACTGATGTATAGAACAGTCTTATGGACTCTGTGGGAGAGGGAGAGGGTGGGAAGATTTGGGAGAATGGCATTGAAACATGTGAAATGTCATGTATGAAACGAGATGCCAGTCCAGGTTCAATGCACGATGCTGGATGCTTGGGGCTGGTGCACTGGGACGACCCAGAGGGATGGTATGGGGAGGGAGGAGGGAGGAGAGTTCAGGATGGGGAGCACATGTATACCTGTGGTGGATTCATTTTGATATTTGGCAAAACTAATACAATTATGTAAGGTTTAAAAAAAAAAAAAAGTAAAAAAAAATAGTAATTAAGCAAAAAAAATAATAATAAAATTGGAGTTGATTGTATTTCTTGTAATTAATAATAACCGAGCTTTGATGAATTGATCACATCAATAATATGACTTCATAAAGTTTCCTTGGACAAACATTTATTTAAAATAACATTTAACCCAATAAAAGCAAACCACAATAAAATAAAAATACTGTTTGTAAATGCCTTACCAAAGTTATTTCTGGAAAAATAAATATTTTAAGTTTTCTTAGACTATATATAAGAATCTTGCTCTCTGAATACTGTTTCATCTCCTCTGTGTAAATTCATTTTTCACATAAGCTTATACCAAATATCTGTCAGGATGATTCTATCTACATGTAGATAAATATAAGTGGAAAGATGTGAAACCAGCAGAGTGAAGTTTCTTGAAATCCTATCCGGTCAAAATGTACAAGATTAAGTGGAAATTGCTCGGATCTTTTGATTGAAATTCTCTTTTATCTGTAGATAAGTATAAATCTGTTGGGTTTAGCTTATATCTACTCTTAAGCGCAGCTTCATTAGTGTTTATGCTTTTTGGGTTTCAAAGATTCCATGTTCTGTATTCAACTATAAAATGACTAAATGCAGAGTGAAATTATCTCCACCTATGTGTTTTTAAACAGATTTAGGCAGGTAGAGTGATTATATTTTGCAGTCAATATTACACCTGAGGTTCCTTCTGTATCTCATGACTCATTGGAGATTTGCAAATAAGGCAGATATCTAAAAAGGCAAGGGTTATTTAATTCTCCATAGAGATAAATACACCTAGATAGCTTCTTAAGAACTAAAGAGACTTTTGAAGAATGGGCAATTAGTGTGTGTTTAAAATGGCATGAAACTGCAGTATAGCTGTGTCCAAGGAAAGCAAATCAAGACACTCAGTTTTATAATTCCAGTCCATTTGTCTCAGAGCACACAAAAACAAAACCTAAAAACCTCACAGAAGTTCAACATTTACTGTTCATCAAGGCAATTCCGATGAGAACTAACACATATAATCATGGTGCCAAGTGTCTAATATACCCTGAAATGAAAAATGAATTTTGGTTATATATAGTGTCACTGTATCCTAGTACAATGAAAACTAAGTTAGAGTATGCTCAATCTGGAATACACAGAGTACCACATAAATAGTTGCTACTACAGAAAGTTGCCACACTTGGAATGAACTGGCACTTGAACCTCTTTTTGAATCCGAAGGCAGAAGCTGACAATGACCTTACAGTACATAGATTTCTAAGGTGGTTCCCGGAATTCCAATAGTCTCCCCTTGAATATGGGAGGTTAATCTGATGAGTCCTTTTAAAAAATAATCTATATATCAGAAATAGAACTCAGAGATATTCAAAGATTCAATAGATGACTCTTCTGTTGACCTTAAAGGAGCAAACCACCATAATTAGACAGGGCAACATTATCCTCCAGGAGTTGACAATGGTCTCTAGTTGACAGCCAGGAAAAAAAAAAATGAAGGCCTTAATCCCACAAGCAAAGGAAGAGAACTTTGTCAACAATCAGTGAGTATGGAAGAGGACTAGAGCCTTGTAAGAGATTACAATCTTGGATGATACCTTAATTTCTTGTTGGTAAGACCCTAAACAGAGGATCCAGCACCCACACCCAGACACCTGACACAGGCAAATGAAGAGATTATAAATAAATGTTGTTTTAAAATCCTAGACTTGTGGTAATCTGGCAGCAATAGAAAACTAATGTCATTTTGACATGATTTTTTTCAAATGACCTGGAGAAAAAAATAATACATTTGAATACAAGTAATATGCCATCAATCTTCCTGGAATAATCATAAAAGGGAAATTGAAACTGTCTTCTTTGTTTAGTTTTTCTCCACATGTATAAGTAATATTGCATTTTTCTTGTCTTATTATTCCAGGTTTATCTATCTGCATTCTGAAAAAATTCTTAATTGTTTTGTTTACACTTCTTTATACTATAATCTTTTTCAGTTTAATTGTCAAAGTCAAACCTGGATTCAAATAAAATAGATGAAAGGCTACCCAATTGAAAATGCATTCCCTAGGATTTCTAGGGAGGTAGCCCCAAAATATTCCATATGGAAATACAGCTTGAAATTGTGTTTAATTTGTAATGCTTTAGAATAGCAAGTTAAAATATAAACCCTGAAAATTTTGTTTTTGTGCAATATCAAAATGAATAGTTCAAATGAATAAAACTACATTTGTTTAGTGATAGTTTCTTTTAGGATAAAAGATTTCAATTATCATGCAGTTTGGTGGCTAAGATGATAAAGCATCTGTTTACAATGTGGGAGACCTGGGTTCGATCCCTGGGTTGGGAAGATCTCCTGGAGAAGGAAATGGCAACCTACTCCAGTACTCTTGCCTTGAAAATCCCATGGACGGAGGAGCCTGGTGCAGGCTACAGTCCATGAGGTCTCAAAGAGTCAGACATGACTGAGTGACTTCACTTTCACTTAGACATGTGAAAGAGGTTTTAAAAATCCAATACACTGAAATAATTGTGTGATTTATTATATGAGTATAAAAGGCTCATATTTTTACAAATATTGAGATATTTGTGCTAAAATTAAATAAGAAAGTGTATTAGAAAATATAGTATCTATTAAAAATGTGTTAGCCACTTTGAGTCATAGTGTAACTATGACTATTTTAATAGTCAAAAAAGTAACTGTGATAGATGATTATGGGAACAGTCTCTGAAAATTATATATAAGCTATTACATCAAATAAGAGCAATAGAAGAGAAGTAGAATTTTTGTAAAGGACTGGGTGAACAATACCTGTAATTCATGGGGTCGCTAGGAGTCAGACACGACTGAGCGACTTCACTTTCACTTTTCACTTTCATGCATTGGAGAAGGAAATGGCAAACCACTCCAGTGTTCTTGCCTGGAGAATCCCAGGGACGGGGGAGCCTGGTGGGCTGCCGTCTATGGGGTTGCACGGAGTCGGACATGACTGAAGCGACTTAGCAGCAGCAGCAGCAGGGTATATAAAGTTTTAAAATTTTCTCATGGTTACACTGATTAGAATAAACTTGACTAAAGTTTGTTCAACAGAAGATTGGAATATGTGGGATAATTAAGCTATTGAAACAATAACACAAAACTATTATTTTCATTTTTTGTAATCTTGATTATTTTTATTTTTTGATATTTAAACTGATTAGCCTATTAGTATAGGCTTTCAAGGTGGCTCAGATGGTAAAGAATCTGCCTGTAATGTTGGAGACCTGGATTTGATCCCTGGGTCAGAAAGATCCCCTGGAGAAGGGAATGGCAACCCACTCTAGTATTCTTGCCTGGAGAATCTCATAGACAAAGGAGTCTGGCAGGTTATAGTCCAAGGTGTACAAAGAGCTGGACATGAGGGACTAACACACATAGTCTATTATTATAATTTTTATACTGAAAGTGAAGTCGCTCAGTCGTGTCTGACTCTTTGTGACCCCATGGACTGCAGCCTACCAGGGTCTGTGGGATTTTCCAGACAAGATTACTGGAGTGAGGTGCCATCGCCTTCTCAGTGTTAGAGGCCAAAGCACAGTTATTTAGATTTTTGAGACAGAAGACTGTACATTAAATGATGTAGAAAGTTTGCACAATTCAGATCTGGGGTACAGAGTGGTGGGTCACATGGTCCCTTACAAAATCAAGAAGATGTTATCTTTCAAGGAATTGTCTTGATGCTGAGAGAATGTTTCTCTTTATGGTTGAGCAGGTCTTTCTGTGGACTGGAGGAGGTTTGGTCAACATCTAATGCAGATAAGATGTACAAAGTACAGTACAGGGGAGAGAAAAAAATAGGTTTAATTTTTCTTATCTTGCCATAAAACATGAATTTTAACTCAGGGGTTAGAATTGCTGTATTTTGGTGTATGAGTATATACTATATACTACACCAAATCAATTAGCCTGTATTTGATAACTGCCAGGCTAGTTTTCAAAGTGCCTCTAGGGGAAAGCCTGTGTTTCTACTCTACTAGAAACAGGCTTCTCTGTCCTCTACTATCTCCTGGAGTTTGCTCAAACTCAAGTCCATTGAGTTGGTGATGCTATTTAATCATCTCGTGCTTTGCCATGCTCTTGCAAACCCCATTGGTTAGGGATTTTTAGGAAGGTGTCACTATGTAGGAGTGTGTGTGTTTGTGTGTGTGCCTGTGCTCGGTCACTAAGTTGTGTCTTTGCAACCCCATGGACTGTAGCCCACCATGCTCCTCTGTCCATGGGATTTTTCTAGGCAAGAATACTGGAGTGTGTTGCCCTTTCCTACTCCTGGGGATCTTCCCTACCTGGGGATGGAAACCGAGTCTCCTGCTTTGGCAGGTGAATTCTGTACCACTGAGCCACTTGGGAAGCTCCACTATGCAGGTATAATTGGTTAAATCAATTTTTATATTAGGTATTGGGAAAAACCAATTATCAGGAGACAAGAAAATTTTATGACCTTACAGTTAAAAATAAGACCATTCTCATGCTACTCTCTCAATCCGTTCCGCCCTCTCCTTCACCTGCTTTGTCCACAAGTCTGTTCTCTATGTCTGGGCCTCCGCTGTGGCCCTGCATGTAGGCTCAGCAGTATCGACTTTTTACACTCCTTTATATATGCATTCATATACAATATTTATTTTTCTCTTTCTGACTTACTTCACTAAGTGTAACAGGCTCTAGGTTCACCCACCTCATTAGGACTGACTCAAATGTGTCATCCTCCAATTAAAATTTTAAAAAGCAAACAAAACAAAGAAAAAAATAAAGCAGTGGCACAACTTCAAAAAACAAAAGATATTACTAAAAAAAAAAAAACAATTCTATAGGGAAGCACTTCCTTCTGTTTGATCTGAGTATGCATTTCTTAAGAATCTTATTAAAAATGTAGACACTAATTCAGTAGGACTGGAGCAGGGACCTAGATTCTTCACTTCTAATAAGCTTCCAGGTGATGGAAACGCTACTGGTCTAGTAGCTGCACTTTGTATAGGGAATCTTAGATGATTCCTACAGAATCACAGTCAGAGATGGTGCATCGGCACTCCTTCAGTCTTCTGAATTTAGGGGCCACCTGTGTGACTTATGAATCACTTGTACAAGAGGTAAAATCTTTGAATGTATATAAATTCAGAATTCTGTTCCTATTATTGCTTCTATGGCTATTTAAAACATATTTAATAAATATATATTGATTATTCGATGCTATATGAGAAAATGCTTCAATGTATTTCAAAATGAAGCTGATCTTACTATCAAAAAATTAATTAGTTGGTCATTGTTCTGGACTGAATTGTACCCCTCCCAAAGATACACTGAAATGTTAACACTGTGAATGAGACCTTGTTTTAAAATATGGTCTTTGGAGCTGTCATTAATTTAAGGTGAGGTCATTAAAGTGGGCTCTAATCGAATATGACTTGTTTCTTTCTAAGAATGGAAGAAGACAGAGACAGGGAAAACACTACCATATGACACCAGAAGTAGGAATTGTAGCTATTCATTTATAAGTCAAGGAAGACCTGGGGCTATGCAAAGTTGGAAGAGACAAGGAAAAATTCTCCTCTAGAGACTTTGGATGAAGCACAGTCCTGCAAACACTGATTCCAGACTTCTAATCACCTGAACAGTGAAACAATTTCTGTTGTTTTAAGAAACTCAAGTTGTGTTATTTTGCTATAGAAGCCCTAGGAAGCTAATGCAATTATTAATCATATTAGGGGGGAGGAGTACTTAAAGGCTCATTTGCTTGAGAATATTGAATAGTAATTGGTAATTTATTTTCTTAATTTCCTTTATTCCAACTTATTTATTTATTTTAGCAGTACATTTGAATCAGTTCCAATGAGATGGATGAAACTGGAGCCTATTATACAGAGTGAACTAAGCCAGAAAGAAAAACACCAATACAGTATACTAACGCATATATATGGAATTTAGAAAGATGGTAATGACAACCCTGTATGTGAGACAGCAAAAGAGACAAAGATGTATAGAGCAGTTTTTTGGACTCTATGGAAGAGGGAGGTGGGGATGATTTGGGAGAATGGCATATAATATCATATAAGAAACGAATTGCCAGTCCAGGTTCGATGCAGGATACAGGAGGCTTGGGGCTGGTGCACTGGGATGACCCAGAGGGATGGTATAGGGAGGGAGGTGGGAGGGGGATTCAGAATGGGGAACACGTGTACACCCGTGGCAGATGCATGTTGATGTATGGCAAAACCAATATAATATTATAAAGTAAAAAAATAATAATAAATTTTTTTTAAAAAAGAAAAATCTTTATTTAGCTAGTGAAGTAAAACAGAAACAAAAACTTGACATATCAAGTGATGATTATATAGTGGTTTTTGTGACTAATATATCTTCTAATACATTAATAATTTCTTCTGAAATCTTACAACTGTTGTGTAACATATGCACCATTCTGGAAAAAAAATTCATACTATTTTTTGAAAGCTGATTTACTGAGTGTTAAGAGATTTTTAAAGATCACCACATGAAACAGTATTGTAGTGCATAAAAGACATGCAATATGTGTTTAATTAAATTAATATGTGTATACATCACTTTTTAAAAACACAAATTTTTAAACAGTTAACTATAGAATTTATGCAGTTTAATGTATCATAACATGAATGCTATCTTGAGGATTCATAGAATCAAACTTGCCACATTTTCTACAAAAAAAATCCTAGTTCACCTGTTTACAACAAAGATTAAATGAAAAGAAAAACTCGATGTAAAGCATTTACCGTGTGCCGCAAAAAAAAAAAACAAACTAAAAAATAGTAAATTTCCTCCCAAATATTATGACCAATAAGAAATCAATATCCAACATACATAAACAATTCACGTAACTGAATATCAGAAAATAAATTACATAATTAGAAAATGAGCAGAAGAACTGAATAGACAGTTTCCAAAGAGGAAATGCAATTGGACAACAGACACATTAAAATATACTCAACATTTCACTAAGCATCAAAGAAAACCACGATGAAATACCACCTCATACCTGTCAGAATGTGTATTATAAAAAGAATACAAATAACAAATATTTGCAAGGATGTGGAGAAAAAGGAACCCTAGTACACTTAGAGTTAAGAAATTTAAATCTGAACTTGATATCCCCTTTATAGCTTTTTCAAGTTACATATATGTGTATAAGGTGGGAATATGAATTGATGCAGTCACTGTGGAAAATAGTATGTAGGTTTCTCAAGAAAAAAAAAACAAACTATAATTAGAACTACCATGAGTGCTCAGTCTCTTCAGTAATGTCCGACTCTGTGAGATGCTATGGACTGTAGCCTGCTAGGCTCCTCTGCCCATGGGATTCTGCAGGAAAGAATACTGGAGTGGGTTGCCGTGCCCTCCTCCAGGGGATCTTCCCGACCCAGGGATCTAACCTGCATTTCTTATGTCTCCTGCATTGGTAAGCAGGTTCTTTACCATTAGTGCCACCTGGGAAGCCCAAGTGTCAAAGTATTAGTCACTCAGTTATGTCCGACTCTTTGTGTCCTCATGGACTATAACCCACAAGGCTGCTCTGTCCATGGAGTTGTCCAGGCAAGAATACTTGAGTGAGTAGTCATGTCCTTCTCCAGGAGATCTTCCCAACTCAGAGACTGATCCTCAGTCTCCTGCACTACAGGCAGAAATTTTACCGTCTGAGCTATCAAGGAAGACTGTATGACCCAGGAATTTTGCTCTGGGGTGTACCTCCCCAAAATCCAAAAATCGTAATTTGAAAACATACATGCATCCCTAAGTTCACAGGAGCATTATTTATGATAGCTAAGATACAGAAGCAACCTAAGTGTCCATCAACAGATGAATGGTTAAAGAAAATGTAGTATACACACACACACACACACACACACACACACAGAGGAATATTACTCAGCCATAGAAAAGAATGAAGTTTTGCCATTTGTAACAACATGGATGGACTTAGTATTGTTCTAAGTGAAATAAGTCAGCAGAAAAAGACAGGTATTGTATAATGTCACTTACATGTAAAATCTAAACAAATCAAACTAGCCTATAAGGAGACTCACAGATCTAGAGAACAAACTGTGGTCACCAGTGGGGAGAAAGAAGAAGGGGAAATTTAGAGATAGGGGAATAAGAAGTAAAAAAAAAATGTATAAAATAAGTTATAAAGGTGTACTGTACAGCATGGGGAATATAGCCAATATCTAATAATAAATATAAATGGAATATAACATTTAAAACTAAATAAAGACATCTCACACAAAAAAGTAGTTTTCATAGACATAAAAAATACATGGCCATATTTTCAATGCTATAATACATAATATTTCTCAAGGGATAAACAGCTATCATTCATATCTATGAGCTGGAGTGTGTGTGCACACATACACACAAGCTAAGTCCAGGAATTGGAACAACTCACATAGATATCATTCCTCTAAACATTATAAACTAGAAAACTAAAGTAACAAAAATTTTGAAAAGAATAAAGGAACACAAGTTATTTAAGCTTTCCATTTGAACATGAACATTGTCATATATTGTAGTTGTAAAAATTAATCCAGAGGGTGGCCTGGGGTTTTATGGATTCAAGTTACTTATAAAATGATTATACATTTAAATAATTTAAGATTAACAAATACTTAAATACAAAACTGAGTCATAGAAAAGGCAATGTTACTCATATAGAATACTTCAGATTTAGCTATTGCATGAGCAATTGATAAGGTATCTTTCTTAATCATAATCAAGTTAAGGCATCGAAATTAAAGCTCTTCTACCTACTTAAAAATTCAGTGTGACCATTGTACAATTTAAAAATGTTAAAATATCCTAAGTGATTGAGGTAGACTATCAGAGCTTTGTAATTTGAATGGCTTGATAATCACAAAGAACAATTGTACCGCTCCTCTGTTTAGGATATCATCATGGTATCTTACTCTTTAATTTTTTTTTAATTTTTATATTAAGTTTTTAAAAATTAGATATTATTATGCTGTGGTGGGAAGACTACAATTAAAATGGGTTATATATTTACATGTTGTGGCTGCACCTTGGAAGAAAAGCAACGACAAACCTAGACAGCGAATTAAAAAGCAGGCAGAGATATCAGTTTGCCTACAAAGGTCCATTTAGTCGAAGGTATGGTTATTGCAGTAGTCAGATACACATATGAGAGCTAGACAATAAAAAAAGGCTGAGCAGCAAAGAACTGGTGCCTTCAAATTGTGGTGCTGGAAAAGACTCTTGAGAGTCCCTTGGACTGCAGAGAGATCAAACCAGTCAATCCTAAAGGAAATCAACCCTCAGTATTCATTGGAAGGATTGATGCTGAAGTTGAAGCTCCAAGACCTTGGCCACCTTATGTGAAGGGCTGACTCATCGGAAAAGATCCTGATGCTGGGAAAGGTTGAGGGAAGGAGGAGGGGACGATGAGGATGAGATGGTTGGATAGCATCACCAACTCAGTGAATTTGAGTCTGAGAAAACTCTGGGAGACAGTGAAGGACAGGAAAGCCTGGCATGCTCCAGTCCATGGGGTCCCAAAGAGCTGAATGTGACTGAGTGACTAAACAACAACATGGTGCACCGTAGTAGGAAATACTTAGAAAATGATATAATGTATGGTTCTGTTGTGTAAGGACTATGCTATTGTTTCATCCAATGAAATTAGCATAGGCTAATTTTAAAAAAAAATCCTTCACTTATTCTGTCATTAGTTAATGGGGCTTCCCAGATGGTTCTAGTAGTAAACAATCTGCCTGCAATGTAGGAGATGCATGATATGTGGATTTGATCACTGGGTCAGAAAGATCCCCTCCCCAAAGAGAGCAGGACAACCCACTCCGTTATTCTTGCCCAGAGAATCCCTTGGACTGAGGAGCCTGGCCAGTTATAGTCCATAGGATCTCAAAGCATCAGATGCAACTGAAGCAACTGAGCACGCATACATGCACACCATTATTTATTGCTTCCTAAGAGTCACACTGGAGAAAGGCAATGGTAACCCACTCTGGTACTTTTGCCTGGAAAATCCCATGGATGGAGGAGCCTGGTAGGCTGCAGTCCATGGGGTCACTAAGAGTCAGACACGACGAGTGACTTAGCTTTCACTTTTCACTTTCATGCATTGGAGAAGGAAATGGCAACCCACTCCAGTGCTCTTGCCTGGAGAATCCCAGGGACGGGAGAGCCTGGTGGCTGCCATCTATGGGGTCACACAGAGTTGGACACGACTGAAGTGACTTAGCATAGCATAGCATAGCAAGAGTCACACATGAATGAAGCGACTTAGCAGCAGCAGCAACAACCAAGAAACTAAAGGCTTCTATGTGATGATCAATTGCAATGACAGCAGATTTCACTTCTGTAAGTTTGGGAAGCACTGACACATTTTTAGAAAAGCAGTAAAATTCAAACAAAAAACTACTCAGATGAGGTATTCCTAAGTGAAGTCAGATCACGTCAGCTTGTTTAATTTAAAGTTTTATCTGGCCTTCAATTAGAACTAGAATATACAAACCTGCAGAGGAGAGAAATCATATTCATAGCTCTGAACTACTTTTTTATGACATTTTTCTGTACATAATCAAATTTTATGAGTTGACATGAACATTTCCAAAGCCATGGACTTTCTAAAATAATTGAGGACATCATATTATTTGGTCTTTATTCAAAAGTTCTATGCATTTAATTCCTTACTTTATTCCCAAAGGATATTACACACCTCATTAAACTATATATAATAAAATAAAAGTTAATAATTATAATAAAGAAGCCAGATAAATAAGAAATCAAATTGTAAAGAAAGGTCAGGAACAAACCCATTAAACAAAAATGGATGTCAAATTATCCTACATAATTAAATAAGTCAATTTCATATGTGGGGTCCAAATAACTAAACCAGAGCAAAAAAGACAAAACAAAATATTATTTATAATCTTTAAGATAAAAGCTTAAAATACATAAAACACAGATACATTTAGTATACTACTTTGTAAGTAATTCTGATGCCATGTGCATGACAGAGAAAAACATATAAAATGGTTATTTAGGAAGTTGGAGTAAGGTGAGGAGAAAGAAGTCAAGGCAATCTGTTAAAGGATACACACACTTAAAGATTTGGCTCAATTCAGAAATAAAATCAAGCATCAAGATCTGAAACTCAATTGCTTTCAAGATCCATGCAATTGCTGATGTGTGAAATTTCCTGATGCAACACAGTATTGCAAGGTGAAAGTGTGATCAACTGTTAGAATACATATTTCCAGTTTAAAAATAATAAGCTTTGGTGACCAAAACCTAAACCTAAACCAAAATTTCAAACCAAATTCAAACCAACAAGCATATCTAGAAGCAAAACAAGGCAACTAGCTTTACAATGTCAACCACTTTAGAGGAATATCTTGAGCACCACTCAAAAAGACTTAAAAGATATAGTAACTATTATTAAAAAAAAAAATTAAAATAAAATAAAATAAAATAAAATTCTAGTTTACATACACACTGCTCTTGAATTAAGGGATAATCCATCATTTAGAACATAAATGTGATTTTTATGGCTGCCCCATCATAGTAATTGAGAGCAGATTATATAGATGTTTGCTTTCTAGAATCGTCATCAAAATTAGTATGGTAGGGTATATATTAACTTTTTTTGTTATCATTATTTCTGTTTCTCCACATTTATTTGATAAGGACTTCAGCAGCAAACATAATTTTAAGCTTGTAGAAAATTTACTCTCTGTTAGTAAGCCAGAAGGGAGCAACAAAGCATGATTCATGAGAAACGATTCTATGTCTGAGTCATAAATCATAGAACTACTGAAAGTCCCAACCAGAAGATACCAGAAGATAATATAATAGCTTCACAGATGAGGAAATAGCTACATAGAGAGATTAGGAAAATGATAGGTGGTTCTACAGTTTAATAGTGATCGTAGGACTGGAACTTAAGTCTCAGGACTCCTGAATGACAACTTTGCTATGACCTTCCACTATGACTTATTGCTTCCCATGATATATAACAGTTCAATATCAGACAATTTATTGTATTATGAGCTGTTAGATAGGGATCAAAGGTTCTTCTGAACTAAATCTCTTAACTCCAAGAAGTGTAATTTTTAAGGGCAAATAAATAGTGTATTTGGTCTCTGATAATAAATTATAGCAATGTTATATGTTTATATATTGTGTTTATCTAACTACAGTATATTTTAGAAAATATGGAAAAGAAAAAGTCAAATATTTTCTTAATATAGTAGAATCATGTGTTAATCTGAAATGATATACTCCTGAAGCCCAAACTAAATTCTTGGTACTTCCCTCCACCCCCAAATGAGTCATGATGTTTATATGTTTATAATTCAGATAGACGTATGAGATGTGGAAATATGGAACTGATAGAAAAATGCTATAAAATCGATGGTTTAGAATCAGTAGTTTAAATATATTTTTCTCCCTTTAATATTTAAAAAAGATTTCTAAACCATAATATTTTCTAAACCATGATATTTTACTACTACTCATTCCTTAAGTCTAGCATCATACTACAAGATTTGATGAGTCAGTTTCTAATGAGTCTAGATTTGGGGTATTTGCTTATTTGTTCTAATCATATGGCTTTTAAAATGTGCTTATTCTTATAAAAATTTATTCAAAATTCAAAAGCAAAACAAGGCAGAATATTACAAAATAAGTTTTCCTTCAATTCAGACCCCAACCTGTTTAATTCTCTTTCCTGAGTCAAAAACTTTCAGTTTCTTGATTCTCTTTGTTAAAAAGAATTTAAGCATTTCAAAATGTATGTATACATATATATATGTGTATATATATATGTAATTTATATATGTATATATGTGTAATTTTTATATATGTATATATATGCAATTTATGTATATATATGTAATTTTTATATATGTGATATATGTGTATATATATGTAATTTATATGTGTGTGTATATGTAATATATAAATATGTGAAGAAGGCTGAGCGCCAAAGAATTGATGCTTTTGAACCGTGGTGTTGGAGAAGACTCTTGAGAGTCCCTTGGAGTGCGAGGACATCCAACCAGTCCATTCTGAAGGAGATCAGCCCTGGGATTTCTTTGGAAGAAATGATGCTAAAGCTGAAACTCCAGTACTTTGGCCACCTCATGCGAAGAGTTGACTCATTGGAAAAGACTCCGATGCTGGGAGGGATTGGGGGCAAGAGGAGAAGGGGACGACAGAGGGAGAGATGGCTGGATGGTATCACTGACTCTATGGACGTGAGTCTGAGTGAACTCCGGGAGTTGGTGATGGACAGGGAGGCCTGGCGTGCTGCGATTCATGGGGTCTCAAAGAGTTGGACACGACTGAGCAACTGAAATGAACTGAACTGAACTGATACGTAATTCATATATAAGGATTTAGCTATATTTTCCAAAAATGTTTTTATAGTGTGTAAAGATTTGGTGTGAGCTTCCAGGATAACTTTGATCATCTTTAAATAGCAGATAAGCAGATCTGGTATGTTTTGTGTTCACCTCAGTGCAAAGGTGAGTTATCTTTTTACCAGCCCTAATTCCAAACTTTATTTCAGAGTTATATATTTGCCAATTTTCTGTTTCTGAGAATAATATAAGACCTTTAAAATGCTACCATTATTAGTATCTACAGGAGACTAACTGTAAATAATAGTTAAGCTACTCAAGGTAACTAAATACTAGGTCACATAAATACCACCCACAATTTTCATTTATAATTGAAATCCCTGAAACAGTGACCAGTCACAAAGATTTGAATAAATCTCACAATACATTAACTCATGGATAGTATACTTTTTTATATCTAATCTCAGAATTCTTTCTGAGAGGAAATATTTTGATCAGGGATGAAAAATGTTATCATTAATGTACTGAAGAATCTTCAAGAAGATGCAGTAAAAGGGGGTGCTGAAAATAAAGGGGATTGACTTTACAAAAAGTGAAAGTTTCCCTACGTGATTTTTAGCCAACACTGGCTAGTGGAACTTTAAATGGTTCTTTAATTATAAAGTTAAAAGTACCTGTGGCGGATTCATGTTGATATATGGCTAAACCAATACAATATTGTAAAGTTAAAAATAAAATAAAATATATATTAAAAAAAAGTTTGAGAACTACTAGTTAAACAATGTTAACTGGTTTCTTTGCATATACTTTAGATAATTCAATAAACTACTGATGCTCTGTGATGGGGACATAATACTTAGAATCTTCTAAATTCATATGTGTAAAGAATTCTTTTGTTATTCCAGGATATCTTTTGGGATTAATGCTCTTTCAATGCACTTCAAAAAAGTGTGACTGTAGGCAGTGTTTTTTGAACCTGGATTATAGCTATAGAATGCTTCCACAACAACTAATACATCTTGACCTAAGTGCTTCTGCTTTAGTTTGAGTGGACCATCTATCTCTCCCCAGGTCAATGACTAATAGATGTTTGAGAATCCCTCCAATGAATTGATGGAGGGGAAAAATCACCAGTTTATCCTTGCTCAGTTACCACGGAGTCTTTTGTTTCAAGAACCCTGACGCCTTTTGTAAATACAATTGGCTGCTGGAAGAATGAAGCGTATTAAACTTAAAGATTGTTTTCTAACCACAGGAGTCCAGACCAAGTCACTGGAAGAATTAGTGTATCCTAGTTCTTCAGACTTTTGGTTTAGTGTTTTATCATCCTCAGTCACTTGCTTTCCCAAAGCAGAAACACAGGGAGAAGTAATTAAACAAAATTTCTTCCTTCTCTACAGGAAACCAAGATGACAATGGCAATTTGTTAAATTTTGGAAATAAGGGAGCAATTAAGAGAGAAATAAATCTTAGAGGATTTTCCTCAATCTTAAACTCCTTTTACAGCAGTCTATTACCAAGTGTGAGTGTGTATACTGGCTTCCTTTAGAACAATATGGTACACATATTGGTTATGTTAATAAATGTGGTGATTAATTGAGTGGCTTAAATAATCACTGGCAAAGAGTAATAAGGAGTAAAAATTAATAGTTGAGCATATTTCAAGACAATATGATTGATAGTGTTTTATGTGGAAACAGAGAAGCTAAAAGTCCATGCTCATAAGAGTGTTGTGAGAAATAAGGATACAAGAAAGGTCGAATGTTTGCGGTACGTGGTCTGACTCAGTTACATAAATATAAAGACTATGCGTCTGTCTTATTGGTGACATCAAAAAACTCCATCTTTGTACTCAGTTCAGGTAACTCTCCTGTTTTAAATCTTGGTCATCTTTCTAATGTCTTCCAATATTTCTCTTGATTTATACCTGCCTATGCAACTGATTTTAATTAAAACTCATGATTATAACATTAAACATAGTAAAAAATAAAAGAAACAAATGTTAGAAGTATTGGGGAACTGTGATTGTGCTGCATGCATGTTAAATCGCTTCAGTCATGTCTGACTCTTTGAGACGCTATGCCTGGAAAATCCCATGGACAGAGGAGCCTGATGGGCCGCAGTCCATGGGGTCGCTGAGGGTTGGACATGACTGAGTGACTTCACTTTCACTTTTCACTGTCATGCACTGGAGAAGGAAATGGCAACCCACTCCAGTGTTCTTGCCTGGAGAATCCCAGGGACAGGGGAGCCTGGTGGGCTGCCGTTTATGGGGTCGCACAGAGTTGGACACGACTGAATCGACTTAGCAGCAGCAGCAGCAGCAGACTATAGTCAACCAGTCTGCTCTGTCCATGGGGATTCTCCATGCAAGAATACTGGAGTGGGTTGCCTGTGCCCTCCTCCACAGGATCTTCCTAACCCAGGGATCGAACCTGCGTTTCTTATGTCTCCTGAATTGGCAGGCAGGTTCTTTACCATTAGCACCTCCTGGGAAGCCCAAGTATTTGGGAATAAATACACACAGTTTTATCCCAGTTTGTAAAATGAAAGAATAAAGTTGAAAAAAAGTAGTTTAATATTGGATCTTTGCATTTGATGGCATTTAATGGGATAATTCTATATTACCAAATGTTTTTTCTTAGAACAATATTTTATTTTATTTTTTTTTCCAGTTTTAAATTAAACTTTAATTCTTTTATTTTATCTTTTTTTTTTCTAATTTTATTTTATTTTTAAACTTTACATAATTGTATTAGTTTTGCCAAATATCAAAATGAATCCGCCACAGGTATACATGTGTTCCCCATCCCGAACCCTCCTCCCTCCTCCCTCCCCATACCATCCCTCTGGGCCGTCCAGAACAATATTTTAAAATTCATATAGAGATGTAAAAAGGACAGTAGATATAAATCCTGCTGGAATTTGACACTTTATGGTATGATGCTTTACATATTTGTTCAGGTAGAAAAGAAATTTAGAAATTAACTTTAGTAAACTCTAACTTAGTCCAAGACTATTATTATTGAGAATAGTTTATGTATAAGGAATCCCACTGAAAATGTAGTTTTTGCAGCCTGGACCCAATCTTCTACCCCTAACTCCACTTTAAAAAAGTGTGGCAAATTACTGAAATATTTACAGTTCTCCTCTCAGACGCAAAATATTTTATTTATTTAAAATTAATTATTTTCAAAAAGTAGTATGAAAATTCCTTGGATTTCTTGTCATCCTTTTGAGGGTTCTTTAAGGGCCCTAAAATAATTTCATAATACTAATAAATAATATTTACTTTCCCCACTCCTATTTGTTCAAGAGGATATAGCAACAATTTCCTGAGGACCCATGACATACAATGCTTTTGTAAAGTGACATATTTCAAGATAATAAATAACTCAGTGACTAATACTTTCTAAGTGACAGATACCCAATATTATAAAATGCACTCAAATTATAAGATTAACAAGTGCATTTCAGCAAAATGTAATACAAAATGTTGTTTTATATGGTTTCAGATTCTACATTGCAACTACCTTTAATATCATCAACTACCACTTGATAAGATCGGTGAATTATCTATAAATAATATTCTGTTACCTAAAAATAATATTCTCTATTATCTAAAAATGCTACTAAATACTCCTTTCTTTTTAACTATGGATTTATGAGAAGCTTAATTGTTTTCATATATTTCAAGAAAAAGCACACAATGTGAAAGATTGAATGCAGCAGCAGATAGGAGAATCTGGCTGTCTTCTACTACTGTTTCAAAAATAATCGTATTTTATTTAAATGTTTTATTTATATTAATAATAGATTTAGTATTATTTTATTTAAATTAAATGATTATTATATATTTTCACAATTACAATTTTAATCTGATTAGTATTAATAGACATAGACCTCATAAACAAAAGTTTTGAGTATCCAATAACCTTTAGGAATCAAAAAGAGGTCCTGAGATTTAAAAGTTTGAGAACTACTATTAAAAAAGAAGCTCATGTCATGCAAATCAAGGAATCTCACATGTGCATATCAGCATCATAATGTGACTATTTCTGTTAAATTTAATATAACAGAGTTGATTATGTCCCCAAAGTTTGTGAATCATTATTCCTTATAATCATTTGCATAACTTTCAAAAAGATCTTCAAAACATACCTATATTCCTTTTTGAATTATGGTTTTTCCCATGTATATACCAAGTAATGGGCTTGTTGGGTTATATGGCAGTTCTATTTTTAGTTTTTTTAAGGAACTTCCATACTGTTCTCCATAGTGACACATGCACCCCAGTGTTCACCGAAGCACTACATACAAGAGCCATGATAGGGAAGCAACCTAAATGCCCATAGTCAGATGAATGGATAAAGAAGATGTGATCAGATCAGATCAGATCAGTCGCCCAGTCGTGTCTGACTTACCCCATGAATCGCAGCACGCCAGGCCTCCCTGTCCATCACCAACTCCCGAATACATATATACAAAGGAATATTTCTCAACCATATAAAGGAATGAAATTGGGTCTTTTGTAGAGACATAGTTGGACCTAGAGTCTATCATACAGCGTGAAGTAAGTCAGAAAGAGATAAACGAGTATTGTATATTAACACATATATGTAGAATCTAGAAAACTGATACAGATGAACTTATTTGCAGGGCAAGAAGAGAGATGTAGACATAGAGAATAGATGTGTGACATTGTAGGGGGATGAAGTGGGAGATTGGGATTGACATATATACACCACCATGTGTGAGATAGGTAACTAGTGGGAAAGTACTGTATGGCACAGGGAGCTCAGTTTGGTGCTCTGTGGTGACCTAGATAAGTGGGACAGGATAGGGGTAGGAGGGAGATCCCAAACAGAGGAGACATATGTATACATATAGCTGATTCACTTTGTCACATGGCAGAAATCAACACAACACTGGAAACAATGAAGTCCCAATAAAAAAGAAAAAATATAGCCCTTATTTATTTATAGGAAGAAATTCAGATTTCTAAAACACTGAGCAACCTTCAATTTCAGTTTTAAGATCCACACATATTGATGTCCCTGAAAAGTATATTTTTTTAAATCTCATTTGTTGAAATAAAATATACTGTCCATATTAATTGGCTTCTGTAGGCCCTACTTTGTGTACTCATATTTAACTACTCACCAATCAAGAACTAAAGGAAACAATTCCAGGTGGAAAGATGAGGAACACTATTCAGACCACTGCCTTTTTACATAGCAACAACTCCCTATGTTCCTTAGCATACTGGGGGAAAAGTTAAAAGCTATTTTTTTTTTTCCTACTAGATTCACAGCATCTGCAAATCATAATGTTGTTAACTTTGTTTTACCATTTAACTCTTCTCTATAAACTTAGAATCTATTGGAGATAAGAAGGATCAGAAGTAATAAGTTCTTTTATGGGAATATTTGACTAGATGTCTAGAGATGCATAATATTTGATATTTAGTGCTTTGTCACAGCAAGCTAAGCCAAAATGTAATGTAATCAACTAGATCATTCATTGTGGGGAATGATGACTTTAGAAGTTTTTTATGTGTGAAGTTGACCACATAGACTGTTTCAGTAGCTGCTTGCCTGCAATATTATATAAGCTAATGAAGACTTTATGTAAATTATTACCAACTAAAAATACTTAAGTTTAAAATGACACTAAAAACTTGACGATTGTCACTTGGAGAATACAGAATAGAAACACAAATCTTGTGAAGACAAATTTCTAAAAGAAATATTAGAGAAATAAAGCTAAATTAACTAACTCAAGAAATACTAGTAGTATTTAAAGGATACAAAGGATATTAAAAAAATAAAGTTGAGTGAAATGAGTTTCACATGATTTGCAGGGGAGGGTGGGTCAGAAAGAGGTGAAAATTCACTAAAATTGGAAAGTCAAATTTAATAGTCAACTACCAGCAAGCTCCTTCAAATAACATTTTACTTGTGAATTGGTCAACATCAATCCTGTTGCTAATGTTTGCTTTACCTGCAGAAGAAAATAGGATAGGAATTAACTAAATATTAAATATTTTGAGCTTTTGAGTCCTAGTAGCTTTCATTATCTTAGGATTCAAAACACTTTTGGTGTATTTAACTGGAAATCTCTATAAGTCTCCTTTAGATAGCTGAAACATCTGAGACCAATGTACTCCAAAGTCAATATTTGGGCCCCCAGTTTTCACTTTCAGGCATGGTTCATTCTACATCTTATTAAACTTATATCGACTCAGATAAAGATTTATAAGTATATCATAGACTGGTAGAAGAAATGAATAGATAAAAAAAGGTCAAATACATAAAAGAGAGGTGATCATTGTGTGAAAGTGAAAGTCATTCAGTCGTGTCTGACACTTTGTGACCCAATGGACTACTGAAATCTCCAGGCCAGAATACTGGAGTGGGTAGCCTTTCCCTTTTCCAGGGGATCTTCCCAACCCAGAGACTGAACCCAGGTCTCCTGCATTGCAGGCGGATTCTTTACCAACTGAACTATTAGGGAACCACTCAACAGTGATAATGACATTTTATCAACTTTTATGGTTATGACAATCTTATCAAATTGATAAAGATTTATTTGTGGAATTTACCCACAAAAAAATCCCATATTCACTACTTTATCATTAAAATAATAAGTTTAATAAATCTTAGATTTCATATGATAAGCATTTTGTATAAAACTATTATATCCAGAATATATAAAGAATTGTCAAATTTCACAGTAAGAGTGAAACAATGTAATAGTTAAATGAGCCCACAACATGAGTAGGCATTTCATCTCAGAGAACATACAGGACAAATAAGCACATGGAGAGATGTTAACATCATTAGACACTAGAAAAATTAGAATTAAATCTATAATGAGATATCACTATAAATTTACTGGAATGGTTAAACTAAAGAAAAAACAGTGAAAGCACCAAATGCTGGTGAGGATGCAGAGAAACTCTATTACTTTTACATTGTTGGAGAGAATGTTAAGTAATGTGACTACTCGGGAATGCAATTTGGCAATCGTTTTTTAACAAAACTAAACAGGCAACTATGTGACCTCACAATAGTTTCCTGGAAGTTATTCCATAGAATGAAAAAAAAAAATTCACAAAAACCCTGCACACAGAGGTTCATTAGCTTTATTACTAATATCAAAAACTGTTAACAGCCTAGATGCCCCTCAACAGATAAATGGTTGCACAAGCTGTGGTAATCCATATCATGGACTATTGAACAACAAAAAGAAATAAACTACTAATACTGAGAAAGACTCTCTCTTTGAGTAAACTCTAGCCAGGCTCCTCTGAGTCCTCTTCTCAACTAAGCCTTAACGGTGGCCCTAAAGACGTGCATTGGAACCAGGATAGTTAGGTCCATGAACTACGGTAAATTGGAAGTGGTCAGACAGAAGATGGCAAGAGTGAACATTGACATTTTAGGAAACAGTGAACAATAACGGTCCCATCATTTCATGACAAATAGATGGGGAAACAATGGAAAGAGTGAGAGACTTTATATCCTTGGGCTCCAAAATCATTGCAGATGGTGACTGCTGCTGTGAAATTAAAAGACCCTTGACCCTTGGAAGAAAAGTTATGACCAAACCAGACAGCATATAAAAAGCAGAGACATTACTTTGTTAACAAGGTCCATATAGTAAAAACTATGATCTTTCCAGTAGTCACATATGGATGTGAGAGTTGAACTATAAAGAAAGTTGAACACCAAAGAATTGATGCTTTTGAACTGTAGTGTTAGAGAAGACTCTCGAGAGTCCCTTGGACTTCAAGGAGCTCAAACCAGTCAATCCTAAAGGAAAACAGCCCTGAATATTCATTGGAGGGACTGATGATAAAGCTGAAACTCTAATACTTTGGCCACGTGACACAAAGAACTGACTCATTTGAAGAGACCACGATGCTGGGAAAGATTGAAGGCAGGAGGAGATGGGGACAACAGAGGATGAGATGGTTGGAGGACATTATCGACTTGATGGACATGAGTTTGAGCAAGCACCGTGAATTGGTGATGGACAGGGAAGCATGGCATGTTGCAGTCCATGGGGTCACAGAGTCGGACTGAACTATAACGGACACGACTGAGCAACTGAACTGAACTGAACTGATAATGAACCAAAATGGGCAGATTTAATTCAGATGACCATTATATCTATTACTGTTGGCAAAAATCGCTGAGAAGAAATGAAGTAGCCCTCATAGTCAACAAAATAATCTGAAATGCAGTTCAGTTCAGTTCAGTCACTCAGGCATGTCCGACTCTTTGTGATCCTATGAATCCCAGCAGGCCAGGCCTCCCTATCCATCACCAACTCCGGGAGTGCACCCAAACCCATGTCCATTGCGTCTGTGATGGCATCCAACCATCTCATCCTCTGTCGTCCCCTTCTCCTCCTGCCCTCAATCGTTCCCAGCATTACGGTCTTTTCAAGTGAGTCAGTTCTCATCAGGTGGCCAAAGTATTGGAGTTTCAGCTTCAACATTAGTATTTTCAATGAACACCCAGGACTGAGCTCTTTCAGGATGGACTGGTTGGATCTCCTTGAAGTCCAAGGGACTCTAAAGAGTCTTCTTCAACACCACAGTTCAAAAGCATCAATGCTTTGGTGCTCAGCTGTCTTCACAGTCCAACTCTCACATCCATACACAACCACAGGAAAAACCATAGCCTTGACTAGACGGACCTTTGTTAGCAAAGTAATATCTCTGCTTTTCAATATGTTATCTATGTTGGTCATAACTTTTCTTCCAAGGAGTAAGCGTCTTTTAATTTCATGGCTGCAGTCACCATCTGCAGTGATTTTGGAGCCCCCCAAAATAAAGTCTGACACTGTTTCCACTGTTTCCCCATCTATTTCCCATGAAGTGATGGCACCAGATGCCATGATCTTCGTTTTCTGAATATTGAGCTTTAAGCCAAATTTTTCACTCTCCACTTTCACTTTCATCAAGAGGCTTTTTAGTTCCTCTTCACTTTCTGCCATTAGGGTGGTGTCATCTGCATATCTGAGGTTACTGATAGTTCTCCCGGCAATCTTGATTCCAGCTTGTGCTTATTCCAGCCCAGAGTTTCTCATGATGTACTCTTCATATAGGTTAAATACGCAGGGTGACAATATACAGACTAGATGTACTCCTTTTCCTATTTGGAACCAGTCTGTTGTTCCATAAATTGCCCAGTGTTCTCTGTACAAAGAGAAGTTCACTTTCTCCATTTCAATAATACTGTTGTTGTTCAGTCACTGAGTCATGTCCAACTCTTTTCAACCCCTTGAACTGCAGCACACCAAGCTTCTTTGTTCCTCATTATCTCACCAAGTTTGTTTAAACTCATGTCTATTGAATCAGTGATGCCATCCAACCATCTCATCCTCTGTTGCCCCCTTCTCTTTGCTCTCAATCTTTCCCAGCACCAGGATTTTTTCCAATGTGTTGGCTCCTCACATTCGATGGTCAAAATATTGGAGCTTCAGCTTCAACATCAATCATTCCAATGAATATTCAGGGTGGATTTCCCTTAGGATCCTTTAGGATTGACTGGTCTGATCTTCTCGCTGCTGAGGGACTCTCAAGAGTCTTCTCCAGCACCGCAGTTTGAAAGCATCAATTCTTTGGCACTCAACCTTCTTTATGGTCTAACTCTCATATCCATACATGACTAATGGAAAAACTATAGCTTTGACAATATGGGGATGACAGAGGATGACATGGTTGGATAGCACAGGAGTTTGAGCAAGCTCCAGGAGTTCATGATGGACAGGGAAGCCTGATGTGCTGTAGTCAATGGGGTTGCAAAGAGTTGGACATGACTGAGTGACTGAACTGAACTGAACTGACAATATGAACCCTGTGTTAGCAAAGTGATGTTTCTGCTTTTAATTCACCAAGTTTGTCATAGCTATTCTTCCAGGAAAGCAAGCATCTTTTAATTTTGTGGCTATTCCAATAGTATTCCACTGATTAAGATCTGAGTTTAACACTTTAATGTCTGTGTTTATTTATCTTTGACAATACATACAACAGCCTGGATCTATCTCCAGAGAATTATGCTGAGTGAAAAAAACCTCAATCCCAATTTTACTGTATAGTTTTATATGTATAATATTCTGAAGTACCAACATTAGAAATGGAGAACAGAGTAGGGACTTTCAGGGATTGAGTTGAGGATGTGCCGAAATTGTGTGGGAGGGAAGTGGGTGTACTTATAAAAGAGCAGTGTAAGAGACCCTTGTGGTGAAGGAATTGTCATGTATTTTGACTATGTCAATGTCAGTATCCTGGTTCTGATATTGTACAACAGTTTTGCAAGACATTGGTAAAAAGTGGGCAAAGGGTTCACCAGATACTTTGTATTACTTTTTATAACTTGAAATCAATTTGCAATTAACTCACATTGTTAAAATATTAAAATACACTTATGGTAATTAGAAATCTAATAGGGCTGTATGTTTAAAAATTACAATGTCTTCTCTAAAACTTAAACATTTTTGACATTTAAGGGTATTTCTATAAAACCCAAAGAGTTGATTTCATTAAATCTATTTATATATTCCACAATTTCCTTACTTTTTGGTGTGAAGTTATTTTTAAAAAGCTGCTTTTATACTCAAAATCTTTTACTGTAAATGTCAAGGAGCTTGTTTTTTGGTCACTTGGGACATGATGTATAGTAGCCTCCCTTGAAGATATTATATAGCATGAAAATGTTTAACAAGTGTGTAATATTGACTATGTTACCTTCATTCTCTGAAACTCCATAATTAAATCTGTAATATGTCAGACATTTGCACCTAGATTATAAGGTAGTTCTTTGAGGATAAAATGACAATTTTTGTAAGCATATACAATGCCACATGATAAAATAAAAATTAGGGGTATAAATAATATTTATAAATGAGTTTTATTCATTTGAAAATGGTTCAGACAATGATGCAACTAATTAACTGTATTATGTTTAAATCCATTAGCTATTAAAAATAAATATTTATTATTTTGGGGAGAGATCATAGCATTTCCAATCTACTGAAAGAATCCTCTATAACAGGTTGTTAACTGACTTCAGTTCAGTTCAGTTCAGTCGCTCAGTCGTGTCCGACTCTTTGCAACCCCATGAAACACAGCACTCCAGGCCTCCCTGTCCATCACCAACTCCTGGAGTTCACTCAAACTCATGTCCATCGAGTCAGTGATGCCATCCAGCCATCTCTTCCTCTGTCATCCCCTTCTCCTCCTGCACCCAATCCCTCCCAGCATCAGGGTCTTTTCCAATGAGTCAGCTCTTCACAAGAGGTGGCCCAAATATTGGAGTTTCAGCTTCAGCATCAGACCTTCCAATGAACACCCAGGACTGATCTCCTTTGGGATGGACTGGTTGGATCTCCTTGCAGTCCAAGGGACTCTCAAGAGTCTTCTCCAACACCACAGTTCAAAAGCATCAATTCTTTGGCACTCAGCTTTCTTCACAGTCCAACTCTCACATCCATACATGATTACTGGAAAAACCATAGCCTTGACTAGATGGACCTTTGTTGGCAAAGTAATATCTCTGCTTTTGAATATGCTATCTATGTTGGCATACCTTTCCTTCCAAGGAGTAAGCATCTTTTAATTTCATGGCTGCAGTCACCATCTGCAGTGATTTTGGAGCCCCCCAAAATAAAGTCTGACACTGTTTCCACTGTTTCCCCATCTATTTCCCATGAAGTGATGGCACCAGATGCCATGATCTTCGTTTTCTGAATGTTGAGCTTTAAGCCAACTTTTTCACTCTCCACTTTCACTTTCATCAAGAGGCTTTTTAGTTCCTCTTCACTTTCTGCCATAGAGTGGTGTCATCTGTATATCTGAGGTTATTGATATTTCTCCTGGCAATCTTGATTCCAGCTTGTGCTTCTTCCAGTCCAGCATTTCTCATGATGTACTCTGCATATAAGTTAAATAAGCAGGGTGACAATATACAGCCTTGACGTGCTCCTTTTCCTGTTTGGAACCAGTCTGTTGTTCCATGTCCAGTTATAACTGTTGCTTCCTGACCTGCATATAGGTTTCTCAAGAGGCAGATCAGGTGGTCTGGTATTCCCATCTCTTTCAGAATTTTCCACAGTTTATTGTGATCCACACAGTCAAAGGCTTTGGCATAGTCAATAAAGCAGAAATAGATGTTTTTCTGGAACTCTCTTGCTTTTTTGATGATCCAGTCAATGTTGGCAATTTGATCTCTGGTTCCTCTGCCTTTTCTAAAACCAGCTTGAATATCTGGAAGTTCACAGTTCATGTATTGCTGAAGCCTGGCTTGGAGAATTTTGAGCATTACTTGACTAGTGTGTGAGATGAGTGCAATTGTGCAATAGTTTGAGCATTCTTTGGCATTACCTTTCTTTGGGATTGGAATGAAAACTGACCTTTAAGCTAACTTTCCAGTGAGCAATTCAGATGATTGCAAATGATATTTTACTCTACATCTATTACAATCTAGAAGGGTTCTGTTGTGAATTGGGTCTATAACCAAGTAAGAAATAAACCTCTCTAACGTCTCTCTTTCATTCTCAGTTCTACTCACTGAGGAAACTCAGAGTGCTGCAGTGGTACAACACTCAGGATTATTATTTCCCAATTACAACTTTTAATTATTCTTAAATAAAATATTATTAGCAATACTAATGGGTTGAAATGCAAGCTGTCCAATTAGGTGGAGAAGGTAATGGCACCCCATTCCAGTACTCTTGCCTGGAAAATCCCATGGACAGAGGAGCCTGGTAAGTTGCAGTCCACGGGGTTGTGAAGAGTCGGACATGACTGAGCGACTTCACTTTCACTTTTCACTTTCATGCATTGGAGAAGGAAATGGCAACCCACTCCAGTGTTCTGCCTGGAGAATCCCAGGGACGGGGGAGCCTGGTGGGCTGCTGTCTATGTGGTCGCACAGAGTCAGACACGACTGAACCAACCTAGTAGTAGCAGTCCAATTAGGAAACTTACATGTTTAAATCTGAATGGGAAAAATTCAGAGTTCTGAGGACAGGTTCCCAGAATTACATTTTTCCAATTACATTTGATTTGGACCATCTTAGTGATGGTTTCCCAGATGGTGTTAGTGGTAAAGAACCTACCCGCCAATGCAGGAGACAATAAGGGATGCGGGTTCGCTTACTTAGTTGGGAAGATCCCTTGGAGGAGGGCATGGCAACCCACTCCAGTATTCTTGCCTGGAGAATCCTGTCGACAGAGCAGCCTGGCAAGCTACAGCCCCTAGTGTTGCACAGAGTCGGACATGACTGAAGCGACAGCATGCACATACATTCAATTAAGAGTCTTGACAACATAAATCATCTAATACAGTGATGTTATCAATATAATAATTTTAATCAAAGTCACAAATATACTAAAATATGCTTTTTCTTCAAATCTCACATTAGTAGTTTATACAAAATAGTCAAATTTCCATTTTCTTTAGATTTTTACTGCCTTATTTGGCCTCAGAATATTTTATCTTTCACTCCACCTATATTTGGTTACTCCAAATGTAATTTTAGAGCTTATAATATTTTATATGCATTTTATTTACTCATTGATAGAAATAATTAATCAGACCCATAGAGTCTATAAAGCTACAGCTTGTTCTCAATAAAGTGCTTCCACTAAGATTATTTATCAGAAGACTCCTCTAAAATGTGACAGATTTGAAACTACTGTAATGTGCTTGAACTTATGAGCATAAATCTTCAAATATAAGAGTTCATGTCAGTCTTAAAATGTTGACTATACTCTTTGTTTTATGAACTTCATTTGATCATTTAATTCTGACAATTTCATTATAAAAATTCTGAATTTTGAATAAGCTATTCTTTTCCCATTGTGCACTGTTGGTACTCTTGTCAAAAACCAGTTGACTATATGCACTTGAAATTTTTTCCTGAGGTCTTTATTCTCTTTCATTGCTCTATATGTCTGTCCTTATGCCAGTACCATATTGTTTTGATTACTGAAGATTTATCTTCTGAAATCAGGAATAGTGATGTCTCTAGTATCATTCTTCTTTCTCAAGAGTGCTTTGGCTACTCTGGGTATTTTGTGATCTATAAAACACAACATTATCAGCGAAATTCAAATCAAAACCACAATGAAAGTTCACTTCACACAATAACAAGTGTTGTCAAGGATGTGAAGAAAAGGGAACTCATACTGTGATGATGGGACTGTAAATTGGTACAGCCACTATATAAAACAATACAGTGTTTCCTCAAAAAATCAAAAATAATACTATCATACAATCTACAAATTTCATTCCTGGGTATATATCTGAAGGAAACCAAAACACTAATTCAAGAAGATATATGGACCCCAGTGTTCACAGCATCACTATTTAGAACAATCAAGATATGCAACTAACCTAAGCGTCCATCAAGAGATGAATGGATAAAGAGGATGTGAGACCTAACTATCTATCTATTTTTCTATATTACCCAGCCATAAAAAGAATGAAATTTTGCTATTTACAACAGCATGGGTTGACCTGGATGGTATTATGCTTAATTAAATAAATCAGACAAAGAAAGACAAACACTGCATATTTTCACTGATATGTGAAATTTAAAATATAAAACAAAGGAATAAAGAAAAACAGAAACAGAATTACAGATACAGAGAACAAACAAGTGGTAATCAATGGGAATAGAGGTGAGGGAAGGACACAATAAAGGATATTAAGAAGTAAAAACCTGCATCATAAGAGGGAGTAACATACAACACAAGGACTATAGCTAATAGTTTATAATAATTTTATATGGAGTATAAGCTATAAAAATACCTAATCATTACAAAACACAACTGAAAATAATACTATAAATTGACTATACTTTTTTTTACGAGAATTTTTGTCATTAAATGACACATTGTAAGATGTGTAATTGAGATGTTGATAGGGATAGCATTGAACCTGTTGAACTGTGAACTTGTTATATAGCATCTTTATTATTTTGAGGTGCATCCTTCTAAACCTTGTTTAGACTATTTTTCTATCATAAGAGGATATGCATTTTGTCTGGTGATTTTTCTGCATGTGGAGATGATCATGTGGTTTTTACCATTCATTCTTTTAATGTGGTATATCACATTGCTTGATTTGTAGATATTGAACCATTCTTCTCAAAGATAAATCTCACTCAATCATGGTGAATGATCCTTTTAATGAATTGCTGGATTTGGTTTGCTATTATTTTGTTGAGGTTTTTGTTCATCAGGGATGTTGACCTGAAATTTTCCTTTCTTACAGTGTCTTTGACTGATTTTCATATGAGGATGATACTGGCTTTGTAAAATGAGTTTGGGAAGGTTTTGTTCATGCTTCCCTCATAGCTTAGTCAGTAAAGACTCTGCCTGGAATGCAGGAGACCTGGGTTCAATTTCTGGGTTTGGAAGATAACCTGGAGAAGAAAACAGCAACCCACTCCAGCATTCTTCCCTAGAGAATCCCATGGACAAAGGAGCCTACCAGGCTTAGCAAGAGTCAGGCATGACTTAGCGACTAAACCACCAGCACCAAGGTTATATTCTCTTCAATTTTTGAAAGTGTTTGTGGGACAATTGAATATCCGTATGCACAAAAAAGTGAAATTGGATCCCCACATTTCACCAAACACAAAAATCAACTCATAATGAAATAAAAACTTAAATGTAAAACGTAAAACTATGAAACTCCTAAAAGAAAACACAGGGGAAAGTCTCTTGATATTGATCTTGGCAGTGATTTCTTGGATATGACACCAAAAACAAAAGTCAAAATAGACAAGTGGGATTATACAAAAAAAAAAAAAACAAACAACCTCTACATAGCAAAGGAAACAATCAAAACAATGAAAAAGCAACTTATACAATGAAAGAAAATATTTTCAAACCATATATCTAATAAGGGATTAATTTCAAAAATATATAAGGAGCTCCTGTAACTCAATAGTAATAAATAAGTAAATAAATAAACTTGATTTAGAGTGGGCAAAAGACTTAAGCAGACATGACTCCAAGTAAAACATGCAAGTACGCAGCAAGTATATACTGAAAGATACTCAACAACATTATCAGAAAAATGCAAATTAAAACCTGTTAAAGTGAAGTGAAGTCTCTCAGTCGTGTCCGACTCTTTGCAACCCCATGGACTGTAGCCCACCAGGCTCCTCCATCCATGGGATTCTCTAGGCAAGAATACTGGAGTGGGTTGCCATTTCCTGCTCCAGGGGAATCTTCCTGACCCCGGGATGGAACCCTGGTCTCCCGCATTGCAGGCAGACACTTTAACCTCTGAGCCACCACAGAAGCTCTTAAGATGGTTATTATAAAAAATGGAATGAGTGTCAGCAAGGATGGAGTGAATTGGAAAACTTGTGTACTATTGGTAGGAATGTAAAGCACTATAGCGGCTATTGAAAACAGTGTGGAGGTTCCCCAAAAAATCAAAAATAGAACTTCTATGTGATCAAGAAATTCCACTTCTGGGTCTATATCCAAAAGAACTGAAATTAGGATTTTGAATAAATATTTGCATTCCTATGTTCACTGCAGCATTATTCATAATAGTCAAGCTATGGAGACAACCCAAGTATCCATTGACAGATACATGGATAAAGAAAATGTTTTATTTAGGTAAAATTAAACACTATTTGGCCTGAAAAACAAGGAAGTTCTATGTGCAATTTGTGACAACATGGATGAACCTGGTGGACATTAAGCTAAATAAGTCAGTGATAGAAAGCCAATCCTGTGTGACTCCATTTGCCTGAGGTAGAGAGAAGTTATACTAGTACTTGCCAGCAATGAGGGAGTGGAGCCACTGTTGTTCAGGGAGTAAAATTTTAGTTATGAATTCAGCTAGAGGAGTAAGTTCTACAATACAGTGCTATATGTAGCATTGTGGTAAACAGCACTTCCAAATTTGTGAAAAGAAGAGTCCTTGGAGATCAAACCAATAAATCCTAAAGGAAATCAACCCTGAATACTCATTGGAAGGATTGGTGCTGAAGCTCCAATACTTTGGCTACCTAACGTGAAGAGTGGAATCATTGGAAAAGACCCAATGCTGGGAAGATTGAAGGCAAAAGGAGAAGTGGGCAGCAGAGGAGGAGATGGTTAGATTGCATCACTTAGTCAATGGACATAAATTTGAGCAAATTCTGGGAGAAGTGGAGGACAGAGGAGCCTGGCATGCCGCAAAGAATCAGAGGTCGCAAAGAATCAGACATGATTTAGAGACTGAACAACAACTTAGATCTCAGGTTAACTATTCTTACCACAAAATAAAGATAATATCAAAAACAAAGGCATAAAGGTTGTTTCCTATATTTTAGTACCAAAGGTTTGATCTGCTTCAAGAACATTAAAACTAAATACATACGTTAAAGGCAATTTGTATATCACTGTAAATTGGAAGTACAGGTTTTCTTGTGGCCACTGTTCTGGCCCAATGGTTTTGAGTTCACATTGGATTTGCTACATATCTGCACGATTTCACTTAACTAATTTCAAAATAGCATTACTCTTTCTGTATGTGTTACACCAAGTTCTTATTTGCTTTGTATTATGCCTAATAGTAAAAGTGAAATAAAAGACACTTACTCCTTGGAAGGAAAGTTATGACCAACCTAGACAGCATATTAAAAATCAGAGACATTTCTTTGCAAACAAAGGTCCATCTAGTCAAGGCTATGGTTTTTCCAGTGGTCATGTATGGATGTGAGAGTTGGACTGTGAAGAAGGCTGAATGCTGAAGAATTGATGCTTTTGAACTGTGGTGTTGGAGAAGACTCTTGAGAGTCCCTTGGACTGCAAGGAAATCCAACTAGTCCATCCTAGAGGAGATCAGTCCTGGGTGTTCATCAGAAGGACTGATGCTGAAGCTGAAACTCCAATACTTGGGCCACCTCACGTGAAGAGTTGACTCATTGGAAAAGACCCTGATGCTGGGAGGGATTTGGGACAGGAGGAGAAGGGGATGACAGAGGATGAGATGGCTTGATGGCATCACTGACCTGATGGACATAGGTTTGGGTAAACTCGGGGAGTCAGTGATGGACAGGGAGGCCTGGCGTGCTGCGGTTCATGGGGTCACAAAGAGTTGGACATGACTGAGCGACTGAACTGAACTGAATAGTAAAAGATATGAGCAACAAAGTTTGATAATATGATAGAAAAAATAACAATAGGCAAGTGATAGCTATTATTAAGTATATGGCACCTTCCTTTATAATTCCATAGTGTTGATCTCTTCTTTACAGTAGCCACCAGCCCATATGACTACTGAGCACTTGAAATTGGTTTGAAGTTTACTATACACACCAGAACTCAAAGTCTTTTTAACGGTATGAAAAATAATGCAAAATATATTATTCAGTTCAGTTCAGTTCCGTCGTTCAGTCGTGTCCGACTCTGCGACCCAATGAACCACAGCATGCCAGGCCTACCTGTCCATCACCAACTCCCGGAGTCCACACAAACCCATGTCTATTGAGTCAGTGATGCCATCCAGCCATGCTCTGTTGTCCCCTTCTCCTCCTGCCCCCAACCCCACCCAGCTTCAGGGTCTTTTCCAATAAGTCAACTCTTCACATGAGGTGGCCCAAGTATTAGAGTTTCAGCTTCAGCATCAGTCCTTCCAAAGAACACCCAGGACTGATCTCCTATAGGATGGACTGGTTGGATTTCCTTGCAGTCCAAGGGACTCTCAAGAGTCTTCTCCAACACCACAGTTTAAAAGCATCAATACTTCGGTGCTCAGCTTTCTTCATAGTCCAACTCTCACATCCATACATGACCACAGGAAAAACCATAGCCTTGCCTAGATGGACTTTTGTTGACAAAGTAATGTCTCTGCTTTTTAATATGCCATCTAGGTCGGTCATAACTTTCCTTCCAAGGAGTAAGCATCTTTTAATTTCATTGCTGCAATCACCATCTGCATTGATTTTGGAGCCCAGAAAAATAAAGTCAGCCACTGTTTCCACTGTTTCCCCATCTATCTACCATGAAGTAACGGGACCGGATGACATGATCTTAGTTTTCTGAATGTTGAGCTTTAAACCAACTTTTTCACTCTCCTCTTTCACTTTCATCAAGAGGCTCTTTAGTTCTCCTCACTTTCTGCCATAAGGGTGGTGTCATCTGCATATCTGAGGTTATTGATATTTCTCCCGGCATTCTTCATTCTGGATTGTGCTTCCTCCAGCCCAGCTTTTCTCATGATGTACTCTGCATATAAGTTAAATAAGCAGGGTGACAATATACAGCCTCGACGTACTCCTTTTCCTATTTGGAACCAGTCTGTTGTTCCATGTCCAGTTCTAACTGTTGCTTCCTGACAGAATGTGGTCCACTGGAGAAGAGAATGGCAAACCACTTCAGTATTCTTGCCTTGAGAACCCCATGAACAGTATGAAAAAATATATTATTAATAAGGCTTATAGTAATTATGGTGAAATTATACATTGGATATTTAAATTACATAAATCAATTCTTGTAATTTAAGGTTTTATTTAACATTTTTAATGAAACCATTAGAAAATATAAAATTACATGCATGTTTTGCAAACTGTTTATATCGAAACATCCTACCATAGTGTTTTATCCATATTCCTTATAAATATTCATCTTATTGCATGATGGTGAATTGTGTGTGTGTCTTCTAATAACTTATCAAGCAATGAACTCTTTGGAGTCATTGATCATAGCTTCCTTATTATTATCAAAGCATAGTCATATGCCTGGCACACATTGGACAATCAAAAAGAGATGTTAAAGTAGTTTCTGATTATCTTCAGTTTTAAAATAACACAACTGGTCCAAAAACCCAGTAATGAGGTAAGTTCTGTAAAACAACTTTTAAAATGTCTTTAAACAGTTACGTTTAACAATTGAAACTCATTTTTTTAGAATTAATTATAGAGTTCAATCAAGTAATTATCTCCTGTTGAATGACCCTATGTTAGCTGGATTGTGCATATTTAACTTCCACCACCACCTAAATATGATTCAGGTATGACCTAAATTAAATCACTTACAATTATACAGTGGAACTGAAAAATAGATTCAAGGGATTAGATCTGATAGATAGAGTGCCTGAAGAACTATGGATGGAGGTCTGTAACATTACATAGGAGGTGTTGATCAAAACCATCCCCTAGATAAAGAAATGGAAAAAAGCCAAAATGGTTGTCTGAGAAGGCCTTACAAATAGCTGAGAAAAGAAGAGAAGGAAAAGTCAGAGGAGAAAAGGAACATCTGAATGCAGATTTCCAAAGAACAGCAGGAGAGATAACAAAACCTTCCTCAGTGATCAGTGCAGATAAATAGGGGAAAACAATAGAATAGGAAAGACTAGAAACCTCTTCAAGAAAATTAGAAATACCAAGGGACAATTTCATGCAAAGATGAGCACAATAAAGGACAGAAATGGTATGGACCTAACAGAAGCAGAAGATATTAAGAAGAGGTGGCAAGAATACACAGCAGAATTATACACAAGAGATCTTAATGACCCAGATAACCACTTGGTATGATCATTCACGTAGATCCAGATATTTCGGAGTGTGAAGTCAAGAGGTCTTTAGGAAGTATCACTATTAATAAAGCTAGTGGAGGTATGGAATTTCAGTTGAGCTATTTCAAATCCTGAAAGATGAGGCTGTGAAAGTGCAGCACTCATATGCTAACAAATTTGGAAAGCTCAGCAGTGGCCACAGGACTGGAAAAGGTCAGTTTTCATTCCAATCCCAAAGAAAGGCCATGCCAAAGAATGTTCAAACCACTGCACAATTGCATTTATTTCACATGCTAACAAAGTAATGCTTAAAATTCTCTAGGCTAGGCTTCAACCGTATGTGAACCAAGAACTTCCAGATGTTCAGGTTAGGTTTAGAAAAAGCAGAAGAACAAGAAATCAAATTGCCAACATCCATTGGGTTATAGAAAAGGCAAGAGAATTCCAGAAACAAACATCTTCTTCTGCTTCATTGACTACACTAAAGCCTTTGACTGTGTGCATCAGAACAAACTGAAAAATTCTTAGAGAGATGGGAAAACTAGACCACCATACCTGCCTCCTGAGAAACCTGTATGCAGGTCAAGAAGCAACAGTTAAAACTGGACATGGAGCAATGGTTGGTTCCAAAATGGGAAAGGAGTACATCAAGGCTATACATTGTCAGCTTGCTTATTTAACTTATATGCAGAGTACATCATGGGAAATGCCAGTCTGGAAATGCCAGCACAAGCTGGCATCAAGACTGCAAGGAGAAATATCAATAACCTCAGATATGCAGATGACAGCACCCTTATGGCAGAAAGCGAAGAGGAACTAAACAGCCTCTTTATGAAAGTGAAAGAGGAGAGTGAAAAAGCTAGCTTAAAACTCAGTATTCAAAAAACTAAGATAATGGCATCTGGTCCTATCACTTCATGGCAAGCAGATGGGGAAACAATGGAAACAGTGACAAATTTTATTTTCTTGGACTCTAAAATCACTGTAGATTGTGACTGCAGGCATGAAATTAAAAGATGCTTGCCCCTTGGAAGCAAAGCTATGACAAACCTAAACAGGGTTTTGCTGACAAACCCGACAAACAGGACCTTTGCAGACAAAGGTCCATGTACTCAAAGCTGTGACTTTTCCACTAGTCCTGTAAGAATGTGAGAGTTGGACCATAAAGAAGGTTGAGTGCCAAAGAATTGATGCTTTTGAACTGTGGTGTCATAGAAGACTCTTGATAGTCCCTTGGAGTTCAAGGAGATCAAACCACCCAATCCGAAAGGAAATCAATTCTGAATATTCATTGGAAGGACTGATGCTAAAGCTGAAGCCCCAATACTTTGGCCACCTGATGAGAAGGGCCGACTCATTAGAAAAGACCCTGATGCTGGGAACGATTGAAGGCAGGAGGAGAAGGGAATGACAGAGGACAAGAATGTTGGATGATATCACTGACTCAATGGACATGAGTTTGAGCAAGCTCTGGGAGATGTTGCATGGCAGGGAAGACTGCTGTGGTGTCCATGGGGCTGCAAAGAGTAGTATACAACTGTGTGACTGAACAACAACACCTAAATATACCACATTGTCCTAATGTTTTAAAATGTTTTGGCCTATATTTGGAGAAACTGTTACTCAAAAAGAGAATAAGAGCACACTGTAGCACTCTTAAATCTATAAGCTGATTGTACAGAAGTATTTAGAATGAAATACAGAGATATAGACAACAGTAAAGTATGTTTGGATTTTGGCAGTATGAGTTTATGCAAGGAAAATAAAATTTTACTTTTTATTGGCTATTATAAATATCTCAGAATTCTGATAGACAAGTGTCTTGCTTAAAATGTTTACAATAGAAATCTTACAATTGACTCACTTAGCTATGAACAATATGTTGAGATAGGGTTTACTTCCTAGTTAAGTTGTTCTCAACATAATTTTTATAGCAGGAAAGAATCACTAGGTAGATAAACAATTTGAGTATAAGCACTTATTCAAAGTGAGGCTTTTATATATTAAAACACTAAATTGTTCACTTAAAACCATATGATAACAAGATATACATTGCAATGTTTCTCAATTTAAAAAATATTTTGCCTCATAAGGAATTCTACCTTCAGTTTCCATATATTTCTTTTGTAAATTGAAAGGCTTTTTTTTTTTTAATTTATGGGATATTAAACAATGTCAAAACTTATCTAAACTGCCCTAATTCCCAAAAATACAACTTTGTAATTTGGTATACAATATAATTTTTTTTTTGAAATGAAATGCATTCAGAAATAAAGCAGGCTCTTTTAGAGTAGTTTAATATTATGGAATCAAAGTAGCTCCTAAATCTGTCTTCATAATTTCACTATTCATCATTGCCAAAATAAGGTGAAATCAATATTGTGGTGGCAGCAAACAGCACAGGAAATCAGAGACAAGCAAACAGAAGCTGAGACCTTCAGCATTTATGTGATTGACAGCATCCTGCAAAATAGCTAATCATCCTGACAAGACTCTATTTCATGAAAATGAGTCGTTAGATTGAGAGCTGTCAGGATCAATAAATGTGCATTTTAAAATTATAGTCAAACTAATTTATGTGCAATTTGTTTAAAATTATTTCCTTCTCACATATTCAGTGTCCTTCATTTAACAGCATTACTGGGTTATAATAAATGGCTCTGAGTTGAAATATGTCTGTGCTACTAACAGACAAGATTATGGTTGTACTCAACTAATAAATTAGCTATTTATTCTTCTAAACATTGACTTCTAAAAGATAATCAATATGATTCTAATTTATTAATTTCAGTTCAGTTCAGTTCATTCATGTCTGACTCTTTGCGACCCCATGAATTGCAGCATGCCAGGCCTCCCTGTCCATCACCAACTCCTAGAGTTTACCCAAACTCATGTCCATCGAGTTGGTGATGCCATCCAGCCATCTCATCCTCTGTCGTTCCCTTCTCCTTTTGCCCCCAATCCTTCCCAGGATCAAGGTCTTTTCCAATGAGTCAAGTCTTCGCATGAGGTGGCCCAAGTATTGGAGTTTCAGCTTCACCATCAGTCCTTCCA
Organism: Bos indicus x Bos taurus; assembly: GCF_003369695.1. NCBI lineage: Eukaryota > Metazoa > Chordata > Mammalia > Artiodactyla > Bovidae > Bos > Bos indicus x Bos taurus. Next base: position 47,622,353 of record NC_040101.1, read on the forward strand.
ATGATCTCCTTTAGGATGGACTGGTTGGATCTCCTTGCAGTCCAAGGGACTCTCAAGAGTCTTCTCAAACACCACAGTTCAAAAGCATCAATTCTTTGGTACTCAGATTTCTTCACAGTCCAACTTTCACATCCATACATGACCACTGGAAAAACTATAGCCTTGACTAGCTGGACTGTTGTTGGCAAAGTAATGTCTCTGCTTTTGAATATGCTATCTAGGTTGGTCATAACTTTTCTTCCAAGGAGTCAGCGTCTTTTAATTTCCTGGCTGCAATCACCATCTGCAGTGATTTTGGAGCCCCCCAAAAATAAAGTCTGACATTGTTTCCACTGTTTCGCCAACTATTTGGCATGAAGTGATGGGACCAGATGCCATGATCTTAGTTTTCTGAATGTTGAGCTTTAAGCCAACTTTTTCACTTTCCTCTTTCACTTTTATCAAGAGGCTTTTGAGTTCCTCTTCACTTTCTGCCATAAGGGTTGTTACTTAAATCAGCATTATTATGAAATTTAAGACACATTCATTTGTGTATGTTCAATGACTAGAAAACAGGATATGCTCAATAAATATTTGTGGATTTAAGTGATAACAAAACTCAAAATAGTTACAGCATATTTAACTAAATACACAGTAATTTATTTATTTTTACCTGTTACTTAAGGTGCAACTGGCCCTAGACTATTATAACTAACATTTACCTCTGCTTTCCTCATACCTTACAAACTTCCCTATTAATACTTTTCCTTAGCACAGCATCATATTGTGGGACTTTCCCTAAAGTACAAAATCATTGTTAAACATGAGTGCTTTCCATCCAACAGTGTTTGTTTGTTTGTTTTTCATCTTCTGCTGACTGAAATGTATCTTTCCACAACTCCTTTATTATTGATTCATTTTGACAGACTAACACACTCAAACAGCATAATCAGGTTTATAATCTATACTCATGATTGTGTTGTTAAGATCTGTCAGTAAATTTTTTTAAACTTATAATTTCCTAATTAAAGAAAGGAACCCTTGCATAATTCAAAGAAAAGGACTTTAAACTTCTCAAACCAGGTAATGGGTTACAGAAACCATATAATTCAAATGAATTAAATATTGTTAAAATCTTCTATAATGACTATTAGGTCATATTTCCAGGCAACTTCATGAAGTGACATGGCATTTTAAAAGTTTTCCATTGCAGTATACTTACTTTATAATACTGTGTTATGACAAGACATATATTTAACACTTGTCAAGTTGTCAAGACACTATTCATCTAATTTTATTACACTTAAAAAAGAAATACAGTGCCTGGCAAGCAACAGTTAATATAAATGTTTAAATTGTTTAAATTATATATATATATATATATATACACACACACACACACACACACACACACACACACACACCTTGCTTTGACTTGTTTTCACATATTTCAAAAGAGCTAGATAGAAATTTTGTAAGTTTCAGTTTACAATATCGAAAAACAAGAGAAAAATTTCTTAATTTTAAAGATGATGTGTTTTCTGGTTTGTAGGTTTGTCAATTTCCTAAGGCTGCCGTAACAAAGCATGACAAATTGGATGATGCAGACAGAATCAGTGTACTGTCTTATTGATTACTGTTAACCAGTTTACTTACTGTTAACCAGTAAGTAAGCTAGTTTACTTACTGTTAACCAGTTTACTGTCTTACAAGAGTCTAGAAGTGCTAGATGGTAGTGTTGACAGGCTTTCTTCCTTTTGAGGCCTATAATATACAAGCTTCTGATGGTTTGCTAGCAATCTTTGGTATTCATTGTCTTGTAGATGTTACATCACCCTAATCTAAGAGAAAAATTTCTTAATTTTAAAGATGATGTGTTTTCTGGTTTGTAGGTTTGTCAATTTCCTAAGGCTGCCGTAACAAAGCATGACAAATTGGATGATGCAGACAGAATCAGTGTACTGTCTTATTGATTACTGTTAACCAGTTTACTTACTGTTAACCAGTAAGTAAGCTAGTTTACTTACTGTTAACCAGTTTACTGTCTTACAAGAGTCTAGAAGTGCTAGATGGTAGTGTTGACAGGCTTTCTTCCTTTTGAGGCCTATAATATACAAGCTTCTGATGGTTTGCTAGCAATCTTTGGTATTCATTGTCTTGTAGATGTTACATCACCCTAATCTTTGCCTTCATCTTCACATGGCATTATCTTTATTATAGTTGCCTGTGTCCAATTTTCCCTTTTCATAAGAATACCAACCAGATGGATTAGGAGCCCACCTACTCCAGCATCACTTGTTCTTAACTCAGCTGATTAACATCTACAGTAACTCTATATGTTTCCAAATAAGGTAACATTCCAAGGTACTGGTGATTAGGAGTTCAATATATGAATTTTTGAGGAACACAAACTTCAAAATTTTGCAGAATCACACCTCAACAACATAAAAATTTAGACTATCCAAATTTTGTCTACTTTATTTAAATCAAATTTATTAAGAGAAAAAGGAGAAAAAAACAAAAATTGTCTTTGATGTATGACTTGAATTAGGTGCTTTGCCACCCTAAGAATCCTGTCTTCAACTAATGTGAAAGTATTTTAAAAATTGCACTTTTCACTGAAGAAAGGCAAATGTAATGTTTTCCATTTGGATAATAGACATTCTGTTCTTCTCACAATGAAATAAACTATTTTCTTCTTTATAAAAGCAAGACACTCTTCTGAGTGCATAACACTCAGGAATTAACAGCATTTTTTGAAGACAGTGGAGAGAGAAAGCTACATTGATATTGGTCTCTACTAGCTGCTAAGTGGAGTGCTATTTTTAAATCTGTTACATTACAATTTACTCAAATCCACGTAAGAGATATACTGACACAGTTTATTTCAATAGTTACATTAGGTTTTTTTATATTTTAGGATCACCTATATTAAGATTGATGTCTTAAATTCTCATGATGTTATTTAATAATATTGACACATATTCTCCCCTATGTGACTAGTGGGTCATCAGTAGTTGTCTTTACATTTTTTTTCTGATAATATCAGATTCTAAAGCTCTGCTGGAAATAATAAAGTTAAGAGAAATGAAATTCATCTGTTTATCTGGAGTATCCCAAAGCATAATTTCCTCTTTTTAAATTTTTTGATGTGGAACATTTTTTTAAAGTCTTTCTTGAATTTGTCACATACTGCTTCTGTTTTATTTTTGTTTGTTTATTGGCTTCAAGGCATGTGGGATGTTATCTTCCTGACCAGGAATCCAACCTGCACTCCCTATATTGGAAGGTGAAGTCTCAACCACTGAACCATCAGCAAAGTCCCCATAACTTCATTTTGAAGCAGGTACCTCAACATAATTTCCTCAAGATTAAAAAGTTAACTGCGTACCTCCCTCTGACTTCATAGGAATATGAACAGGTTAAGTCATCTTTATTAAAATGAACATGTCTCATGACTATTCATGTTTATTTTTGTAGTAAAGTCTGACTTCATTTTTTTTTTAATATCTGACTTTCATATTTTAACCCTAACCCTTTCCTCTCCACCCTCTGTCCCTGATTCAAGAAAGTTGATAAGCAGTTCACACATTTGGCAATGACAGGAAAATCATGTGCAGGAACCTACACCAATCCCTAATCACTATAAAAAACAAAACAAGAAAATGAAAACAAGAGAATACCCAAGCCAGTCTCTTTTCTAGCTCTCTCAAAGCATTCTGAATCAGGTTTGGAGTCCTGCTATTCTCTCTAACAATACTATACATTTTGATACCCTCTTTGTGTGTATGTGTGCCATCATTAGTACAAACACCTACACCAGATCTTGAGTGGGGATCCATCCTGATTCTGCAGGTACAATAACTTTGCTTTGTATGGCTTTGTTAAACGTCCACTGGGGAATAATTATTGTTTTACGTCTTTGTGCTTAGTCGCTCAGTCATGTCCAACTCTTTGTTGACCCCTGGACTACAGTACGCCAGACTCCTCTGTACCTGGGGATTCTCCAGGCAAGAATATTGGAGTGGATTGCCATGCCCTTCTCCAGATCTTCCCAATCCATGGATTGAACCCAGGTCTCCTGCATTGCATGCAGATTATTAATTGTCTGAGCCACCAGGGAAGCCATTGAAGATCTCTGTTTAAAATCTTTATTAAATCATGATGTTCTAACTAATAAAAATGATTTATATGTAGGCTTGAGTTAAGAGAACTATATATAGGGTAAAAGAGACTTCCATACAAGCATAGATGTCATATGCTTTCCTTGGTTTGCTTTTAGCTTTAGGGTGGCGGGGTCAGAATACCATCCAAATTTCCTTTTTGTGCTTATTCTTTGCAAATGTAATTATTTTAAGCTAGCCAAATATACTTAATTCAGTTCTAAGCAAGGAAGAAGTAAACATCATGTTTCTTTGAGCAAATAATTTTACATTATAACTTATGTTATAACTGATATGCTTGAGCTGCTGGCCCTTACAGTTTCCATTGATTTGTGTAGTAATCCACAACTATTCATTCAGTAATATCATATTGGTAATATCTTGTTTTCAACTGTACTGAGATTATTTACCCCATGTAAATGGGAAAATTATACAAATCAGGACTCCTTTTTTGAGAGCACAGTTAGATTTTTTCAAGGAAAACACAGACAAATGATTTGATATTGTTCTTAACAGCAATGAGTGCAGTGTTTTATGTATTCTGAAATCAATTAAATTAAAATTTGCAAACAAATCAAAATAAGAAAAGAGATTCACTGACAATTTTTTTTCACTGGGTACATTTGCTCTTTATCCTCATAATACAACATTAACTCCCCTGGACTGCTAGCAGAGAGAAGGAATGGAGTGCTAGTTGAGAGAAGGAATAGACTGAATATGCGTTACAAGAAAATGTTATCTTCCGTATGTAGCTTGGGTTTATTGGCTAGAGAACACTTTTTTTTCAAACTTGTCTTCCCTCTATAAAAATTACAAATACATTTTTAAGTAAATAGTCTTAAGACTAGATATTGAAATAGCCTAAAAAGTTATTTACCATTGTGTGAGTCCTCCATTTGAAAAATCATAATTTCTGGGAGCTGAAATCCAAGAGATTGTAATTCTATTGTAAAATAGAAACTAATTCTGAAAATCATAAATTTTTTCTACTAGCAATATGAGTACCCTTCATTTCTCACAACTCAAACTTGACCTTTTGAATATCTCTCATTAAGAAGATTTCCTCTGATAAGACAGGACATCCATACCTGGGGCACTGACTAACGACATCAAAATCTGTAAAATTGTTTCTGACTAGTAATTGAATAACAGATGTTATAGCCAGATTGCCAGATCATTCTCTCACATTCATATAAACTAAAAAACTACTAAACACAAAGCACTATTTTGCAAAATATGACATCACTTGTTTGATCACATGTATGTTAATTAATAAGACAAGTGACAGCAGTTTATTAAGTATTTATAGTGATCTGTTTAAGAGATCCCTTAAAATAATTAGTATTTTGAGAAAAAAAAAGGTTATATATGGAAAGGAAAACTAGCAGAAAATTATTGCAGACTGTCAGTGAATACAAAGAAGTAAATAAACACATACTTTTTGATAAAATTAAAGATCTATGCTATTGCAATTTTGTTTGGATACTTAGAAATATAAATATTTAATAAAATCCAGTGATTTTAATATTTAATAAATATTAAATATTTTATTAAAATATTTAATAAAATATCTAGAAGATTATGAACAGCTATGGGTTGCTATTTATAATTCTTAAATTTATTGTTTATCATAAAGTTTAATGAAAGGAAATTCACAGAGGAACCTCTATATGTCTCAAAGACTATATAAAGCACACAACATATCTTAATCATATACAATATTTTTTAACTGAATCATATGAGGAAACAATCTCAGAGAGGCTAAAGCAGCTGCTCCTGTTGATCCAGTTATTCATATTAAGAGGGATAACTAAATTTGAACTTAAATTGTTTAATTGTATAATGCATGGTTTTTCTTCTAAAGCTCAGTACATGATAAAACTAGCATTATAGTCCTTTTTTATATATATATATATATATATATATATATATAAAGAGTATCTATACTCAGTAGCTTCATTAATTTCATGTGGAACTTTTGAACATTTATTTATTCAACAAATATTTTTTGACTTCTAGGTACTACAATAGATGCTGTAGATTCAAGGGTGAATAAAACAAACTTATTGAAGTGGGAAACTAGTCATTTACTGAGGCTAATTTTGTAGTATTTTAGGGCCCCCTAATAGCACCTTCCTGGGTAAATCAGCCAGTAAGGAACCTGCCTACAATTCAGGAGACCCCGGTTCATTTTCTAGGTAGAGAAGATCCCTTGGAGAAGAGATAGCCTACCCATTCCAGTATTTATGGGCTTCCCTGGTGGCTCAGATAGTAAAGAATCTGCCTGCAATGTGGGAAACCTGGGTTTGATCCCTGGGTTGGGAAGATCCCCTGGAGGAGGGCATGGCAACACACTCCATTATTCTTGTCTGGAGAATCCCCACAGACAGGAGTCTGGGGGGCTACAGTCCATGGTGCTGACTAAGCACAAATTCAAAGGTAATTAACAAAGAATTTAAATCTTTATAGGTTTAAAGAAGCAGCTTTATTCTTCTGTTTGTTCCTCCCTCCCTTCAGCTAATGGGAAATTCTGGTAGGTGACCAGGGCACGGCTGGATGCTTTTGATGACTGATGCCAGAGTGGGAAGAGTTATTGCCTGGAGAATTTCTATGCAGGTATGCCTCAAAGACTCAAAGACACTCTAGGTTCATTCAGATCACTACAATAAAGTGAATATTTCAATAAAGCAAGTCACACGAGTTAGTTTCCCAGTGCATATGAAAGTTATGCTTACAATGTATTATAGTCTATTAAGTGTACATTATGTCTAAAAATGGGGCTTCCCCAGTGGTTCAGAGTAAAGAATCCACCTGCAAAGCAGGAGCTGCAGGAGGCATGGGCTTGATCCTTTAGTCAGGAAGAACCCCTGGAGGAGGGCATGGCAACCTGCTCCAGTATTCTTGCCTGGAGAATCCATGGAGAGAGGAGTCTGGTGGGCTCTAGTCCAAAGGGCTGCAAAGAGTTGAACATGACATACGCACGTGTCTAAAAACCATGTACATACCTTAATTGAATAAAACCCGAAAACATTAATCTTGTTGTACATCTTCATCAGAGCTCTTGGGTGAACAGGTACATTGTGAATAAGAAGCACCCTTTTGAAAGGAATCTTTTTTCTCAGCAGTAGGTCTCAACAGTGGGCTTCAAACAGTCAGAAACCATTTGTAAGATATATATATATATATATATATATATATATATATATATATATATATGCTGTCACCCAGGCTTTGTTGTTTCACTTATAGAGCAAAGAAGAGATTTAGCACAATCCTTAAGGGATGCTAGGATTATCAGAATGATAAATGAGCATCGACTTTGACTTAAACTCACAAGCTGTGTTAACTCCTAGTAAAGCAATCAGTCTGCCTTTTGAAGCTTTGAAGCCAGGTTGTTGACTTTTCTCCAGCTATGAAAGGTCTAGATGGCATCTTCTTCCAATATAAGGTTGTTTTGTCTACATTGAAAATCTGTTGTTTATTGCAGCCACTTTCTTTAATACCTTAGCTAGATCTGGATAACTCACTGCAGCTTCTACATCTGCTCTTTCTGGTTCACCTTGCACTTTTATGTTATGTAAAGAACTTTTTTACTTCAGTTTAGTTCAGTCCAGTTCAGTTGCTCCGTTGTGTCCAATTCTTTGTGACCCCATGAATCTCAGCACGCCAGGCTTCCCTATCCATCACCAACTCTCGGAGTTTAATCAAACTCATGTCCATCGAATTGGTGATGCCATCCAGCCATCTCATCCTCTGTCATCCCCTTTTCCTCTTGTCCCCAATCTCTCCCAGCATCAGGGTCTTTTCCAATGAGTCAACTCTTCGCATGAGGTGGCCAAAGTATTGGAGTTTCAGCTTCAACATCAGTCCTTCCAATGAACACCCAGGACTAATCTCCTCTAGGATGGACTGGTTAGACTTCCTTGCAGTCCAAAGGACTCTCAGGAGTCTTCTCCAACACCACAGTTCAAAAGCATCAATTCTAACGCATATATATGGAATTTAGAAAGATGGTAACAATAACCCTGTGTATGAGACAGCAAAAGAGACACTGATGTATAGAACAGTCTTATGGACTCTGTGGGAGAGGGAGAGGGTGGGAAGATTTGGGAGAATGACATTGTAACATGTAAAATATCATGTAAGAAACGAGTTGCCAGTCCAGGTTCAATGCACGATACTGGATGCTTGGGGCTGGTGCACTGGGACAACCCAGAGGGATGGTATGGGGAGGGAGGAGGGAGGAGGGTTCAGGATGGGGAACACATGTATACCTGTGGTGGATTCATTTTGATGTTTGGCAAAACTAATACAATTATGTAAAGTTTAAAAATAAAATAAAATTAAAACCAAAAAAAAAAAAAAAAAAAAAAAAAAACAAAAGCATCAATTCTTCGGCGCTCAGCTTTCTTCACAGTCCAACTCTCACATCCATACATGACCACTGGAAAAACCATAGCCTTGACTAGATGGATGTTTGTTGGCAAAGTAATGTCTCTGCTTTTGAATATGCTATCTAGATTGGTCATAACATTCCTTCCAAGGAATAAGTGTCTTTTAATTTCATGGCTGCAGTCACCATCTGCAGTTATTTTGGAGCCCCCCAAAAATAAAGTCTGACACTGTTTCCCCATCTATTTCCCAAAAAGTGATGGGACCAGATGCCATGATCTTCATTTTCTGAATGTTGAGCTTTAGCCAACTTTTTCACTCTCCACTTTCACTTTCATCAAGATGCTCTTTAGTTCTTCTTCACTTTCTGCCATAAGGGTGGTGTCATCTGCATATCTGAGGTTATTGATATTTCTTCTGGCAATCTTGATTCCAGCTTGTGCTTCTTCCAGTCCAGCGTTTCTCATGATGTACTCTGCATATAAGTTAAATAAGAAGGGTGACAATATACAGCCTCGACATACTCCTTTTCCTATTTGGAACCAGTCTGCTGTTCCATGTCCAGTTCTAACTGTTGCTTCCTGACCTGCATATAGGTGTCTCAAGAGGCAGGTCAGGTGATCTGGTATTCCCATCTCTTTCAGAATTTTCCACAGTTGATTGTGATCCACACACTTATTTCCTTAAACTTCATAAAAAGCTAGCTTTAAACATGTTTTCTGTGTCTTCTTCACCTCTCGAAACCCTCATAGCATTTCTATGAGCATTAAGGCCTTGCTCTGGATTAGGCTTTGGCTTAAGGGAATATTGTGGATAGCTTGATCTTCTTCTTCTTTTTTTTTTTAATGTTTTTAAAATTTTATTTTATTTTTAAACTTTACATAATTGTATTAGTTTTGCCAAATATCAAAATGAATCTGCCACAGGTATACATGTGTTCCCCATCCTGAACCCTCCTCCCTCCTCCCTCCCCATACCATCCCTCTGGGTCGTCCCAGTGCACTAGCCCCAAGCATCCAGTATCGTGCATCGAACCTGGACTGGCAGCTCGTTTCATACATGATATTTTACATGTTTCAATGCCATTCTCCCAAATCTTCCCACCCTCTCCCTCTCCCACAGAGTCCATAAGACTGTTCTATACATCAGTGTCTCTTTTGCTGTCTCATACACAGGGTTATTGTTACCATCTTTCTAAATTCCATATATATGCGTTAGTATACTGTATTGGTGTTTTTCTTTCTTGCTTACTTCACTCTGTATAATAGGCTCCAGTTTCATCCACCTCATTAGAACGGATTCAAATATATTCTTTTTAATGGCTGAGTAATACTCCATTGTGTATATGTACCATAGCTTTCTTATCCATTCATCTGCTGATGGACATCTAGATCTTCTATCCAGACCACTGACATGAGAAAGTGTGAGGAGAACATCAGCCATAAAGCTGTTTTGCTTTCTGATCATTCATGTGTTCACAGGAGTAACACTTTTAATGTTTTTCAAGAATTTTTCCTTTGGTTAACAGCTCCTCTAAGAGTTACAAGAGGACTACCTTTTGGTCTATCTAAGCTTTTGACATGTCTTCCAAGCTTAATCATTTGTAGCTTTGATTTAAAGTGAGAGAGGCTTCCCAGGTGGTGCTAGTGGGGGAAAAAAAAAATCCACCTGCCAATGCAGGAGACATAAGAGACATGGGTCTGGGTTCGGAAGGTTCCCTGGAGGAGAGCATGGCAACCCACTCCAGTATTCTTGCCTGGTGAATCCCATGGACAGAGGAGCCTAGCCGGCTAGCGTCCAAAATGTCCCAAAGAGTTGGACACAATTGAAGCGACTGAGCATGCACAAGAGAAGTACTACTCTTCTTTAGTTGAACATTTAGAGGCCATTGTAGGGCTATTATGTGGTCTACTTTCAACATAGTTGTGTCTCAGGAATAGGGAAGTCCAAGGAGAGAGGGAGAGACTGGGAGGCTGTGGATGGAGCAGTCAGAACACAAAAATATTTGTCAATTAAGTTCACCATCTTATATAACACCTCAAAACAATTACAATGGCAACTTCAAAGAACTCTGGTCATAGATCATAACAAATATAATAATAATGAAAAAGTTTGAAATATTTTGAGAATTACCAAAATGTGACACAGACACAAAGTGAGCAAATACTGTTGGAAAATTGTCACCAATAGACTTGCTGGACACAGTGTTACCACACACCTTCAATTTGTAAAATGCACAATATCTGCAAAGTGCAATGAAGCAAAGAGCAATAAAATGAGGTAAGCCTGTACATCTGGCTTTCTACAGCTGTGCCAGCAGGTAAACATCCTTGTTTACAAAGTCCCTCCACTAGATCAGTCACCACAGTTGTTCTGTTCATCAGAATTCTAGTTTTTAGTCTTCCTGTCATTAGTAGACTTGCCCTCTCATGATGGATCATGAAGCTTCAAGAAAATGGAAAACTATTATTTTGGAAACTTCACATTTCTTTATAGTTTCTTGGGACATTAATTAATCAATTCCTAAAAATCTTATTTCTCAATCACAAACCCAGTAAACTTTATTGAAGTGGATTCTCAAAAACTAAAATGATGATTTTCATATACATGTAGAAAACACACATGGAATATTTATATCATTAATGAGAAGACAAATAGGTGGTAAAGACACTTCTAAGAATAATTAAGGAACTGGTACTTATGTGGATTTATAAAAATGTAATAAGATTCCTAGACTAGTACAGAACCAGATAATGCCCTATAGGGTAATAAAACCATAACAGTTGGGACAAACTTTCCTACCAGAGAGAGAGCTACAAGTTAAATTTAACTTCATAGTGTCCAGGACACAATTAGAAGAAAGCAAAGTGAGAGCAGATAAACTATTGAAGAGAATTGAACAATATTCAAGGAGAGCTATTAAAATGTACTCTAAGATGAGAATGAAAGAACATGTTGCACTATTTTTTGTCTTATTTCCAAAAGATGAACATTCTTTCTGAACACATCACATCAAATTAACTGTATAGATCTATTCCTAATCTATTCAGAAACAGATCCAAATGATATGAACTGTTACATTAAAAATAGTAAAGTTAAAGTTTACCATATTACACCTACCAATAGCTGAGAAAAGAAGAGAAGTGAAAGGCAAAGGAGAAAGGAAAGATATACCCAACTGAATGCAGAGTTCCAAGGAATAGTGGAGAGAAATAGAAAGCCTTCTTGAGTGAACAATGTAAAGAAATTGAGAAAAAACAATAGAATGGGAAAGACTAGAGAACTCTTCAAGAAAGTTAGAGATACCAAGGGAATATTTCATGAAACATGGGCACAATAAAGGACAGAAAAGGCAAGGACCTATTGAAGTAGAAGAGATTAAGAAGAGGTGGAAAGAATACATAGAACTTCACAAAAATGGTCTTAATGACCTGGATAAGCACGATAGTGCAGTCACTCACCTAGAGCCAGACATCCTGGAATGTGAAGCCAAGTTGGCCTTAGTAAGCATTACTACCAACAAAGTTAGTGGATGTGATGGAATTCCAGCAGACCTATTTCAAATCCTAAAGGATGATGATGTTAAAGTGTTGCACTCATTATTGCCAGCAAACATAAAAAACTCAGCAGTGGCCACAGGACTGGAAAAGGACAATTTTCATTCTAATCCCAAAGAAGGGCAATGTCAAAGAATGTTCAAACTATGCACAACTGTGCTCATTTCACATGCTAGCAAGGTAATGCTCAAAATCCTTCAAGCTAGGCTTCAACAATATGTGAACTTGGAATTTCCAGATGTACAAGCTGAATTTAGAAAAGGTAGAGGAACCAGATATCCAATTATCAACTTCTGCTGGATCATAGAATAAGCCAGGGAATTCCAAAAGACATCTGTTTCATTGACTATGCTAAAGTCTTTACTGTGGAAAATTCTTAAAGAGATGAGAATAACAGACCACCTTACTGCCATCTGAGAAACCTGTATGCAGGTCAAGGAGCAACAGTTAGAACTGGACCTTGAACAACAATGGTTCAAAATGGGAAAGGAATATGCTAAGGCTATATATTGTCACCCTGCTTACATCATGTGCAATGCCAGGTTGGATGAAGCACAAGCTGGAATCACACTTGCCAGGAGAAATATCAACAAACTCACATCTGGAAATGATATCACTCTATTGACAGAAAGTGAAGAGGAACTAGAGAGCCTCTTGAAGGTGAAAGAGGAGAATGAAAAATTTGGCTTAAAACTCAAGCATTCAAAAACTAAGATCATGGCATCTGGTTCCATCACTCCATGGTAAATAGATAGGGAAAAAGTTTTGGAAACAGTGACAGATTTCATTCTATTGGGCCTCAAAATCACTGAAGACAGTGATTGTAGCCACCAAATTAAAAATGCTTATTCCTTGGAAGAAAAGCTATGACAAAATTAGCATTTTAAAAAGCAGAGATATTACTTTGCCAGCAAAGATCTGTATAATTGAAGCTATGGCTTTTCTAGTAATCATGTATGGATGTGAGATTTGGACCATAAAGAATGCTGAGCACTAAAGAATTGATGCTTTCAAACTGCGGTGCTGGATTAGACTCTTGAGAGTCCCTTGGACAGCAAGGAGATCAAACCAGTCAATCCTAAAGATCAATCCTGAATATTCATTGGAAGGACTGATGCTGAAGTTGACACTCCAATACTTTGGCCACCTGATGCGAAGAGCTGACTCATTGGAAAAGACCCTGATGCTGAAGAAGATTGAGGAGAAGAGAAGGGGATGACAGAGGATGTGATGGTTGTAAGGCATCAGTGACTCAATGGACATGAGTTTGATCAAACTCAGGGAGATACAGAAGGACAGGGAAGCCTGGCATGCTGCAGTTTCTGGGGTGGAAAAAAGTGAGACATGGTTTACTGGTTGAACAACAACAACCATACTACACAAGTCATGTCAGACACATTTCTTTCAAAAGGCCAAATGTAATGCAATCAAATATTTGGAATGTTAATATGGTCTATGATACCATTTGCAATATGTATTATGTCTTCCTATGTAGTTAGATAAATTGTAAACATCTTTGAATTTATCTACGTCTTATAAAGAATCTGCACTAAAATAGCTATATCATATTTCAATTGAGTTCTGTCACCAATCTTTCCTGAGGCTTTTAAGATGTCTGATGGAAATATTTATTTCATATTTAAGTATATGTCAAGAAATACATTTTGAGATTTTAAAACATCAAAATATGAAACTGATGAAGCCTTTTATCCTCTAATTTTCTAACACAGTTGTATTCTTACATCATATAATTAATATTCTGCACACTTTCCTTTTAAATGATTCCTGCTATATTCACTGAAAAACAACACATTATTCAAATTTTGTCAGTTCCAGGATCCCACTGAACAGGTTTAATGTGCGTAATCTGTACTGTTGTAGCTCAAAGATTTTTCCAATACATATTTGAAAATACTGCCATCTTTAAATTTAAAAATAGTCTTGATTTACTCTACTTAAAAATTAGAGTTGGAAATATGCAAATATCAATGGCATTTGCATATCAATTCTTCTCTGGATTTTTCCTAAACAGTGAGATTCTTGACTCGCCTTGTGCTCAAGGATGCTAGGCAACAAGCACCTGAAAAAAAGCACTCCTCTGTCATTTCTTTCCTCTTTTGCCTGGATAGAGGAAATGGTGAAGAAATCTTAAACTGGCAACTCCAGGTATTGGTATTTAAATGCTTTTTCCAAGTTAAGCTCCAGATTTGGATTTCTAACTCTGCAGTAGAAATTCCATGTGTATTTCTTACTATCAGACCAAATTCATCTTATCCAATATAAGATGCATCAACTTCTATCCATAGTATTTTGCTTTACTGAAACTGCAGTTTCTTTCACGACAATTCCAGTTTCTTTTCAACAAGAACCAATCATCAGAGTTCAAATTCTTTCTTTAAAGACATGAGTCATTGTTGACATCATGCTACCTAACTGTCATATTCTGGTCAAAGACACGGCTACTTTATTTTTCAGCTATTTTATTTTTTATACACTTAGACTTTTCTGTTCTGTTCTTTTCTATGAGCAGCTTAAAATTTTTGTCATCTGACCCTAAGCTTTCAGATGTTTTCCTTTGGATAACTCAGAATGTGTACAATATTTTAAGTTAGATTACAGAGATAGAAATTTTTGTTAAAACAAATACCTCTGTTATTCTTCAGTGAAGCCACACTGAAAGATAAAACTATAAAACAGAAGGCTAGCAATATATCCCAGGAAATAATAGTTGGAAAGAGAAACCCATAATATGTTTTCACAATAAGAGAAGTGCCATTTTTTAAAAAATAAATTTATCATTAACATACCTGTATGCTATCATATTTTGTTCTTGCTTGGACTATGTACATAGCTGTATCTTTACAGCATTGGACAGCCACTAATGAATACCTGCCACTTATATCCAATATATGTTTTCATCATTCTTGGAACTCCCCGACCCTATCATAAATTGATATTTATTAAAATGCATCCTTCAGAGTTTCCACACTTGTGAATCAGAGCCCTGCAGCTGACCTGAAGACACGACATATTTGCGTTTTATATAGGTTTTACCTATCAAAGATACAGCTCTAGTGTTTTTTTTTAATTTTATTTTTAAACTTTACAATATTGTATTAGTTTTGCCGAATATTGAAATGAATCCACCACAGGTATACCTGTGTTCCCCATGCTGAAGCTCTGTAGTTTTTGAGTAAACTGGAGGCCTAAAAGGCCTAAATTGTAATAATACAATTGAATCAACTATCACAATTGAATTCAAAATTATAAAACATTACATAAAAGAACATGGGAAAAAGCTGATATCCAGGATCAGACCATCTTCCCCTATCAAGAAGAGCACAGCTTAAGCCCTCGGGGGAACTTTCACCTCACCTTCTACCTCAGGATTTAACTCCATAATCAAAACCTCCTGCTTGAGTCACAAGCATGCTTCTCAAATTTGTTTGAATACTTGGTGGTGAAACTAATACACTAGCAGTATTCATTATAAATAAATATTCATTATGTAGTGGAGATTTAGCTAAATCCAACTCCCCGTTCAGGCTACTTGAGAACTTTTTTTAAGGGGAAGAATTCACACATTATGATTAGAAAGGTTTTCCCTTCTTCCCTTCCTTCTTTACTTCCTGCTTTCTCACCTTCCACTCTCTCTTGACTTGATATGCATACTATCCTTTCCCTTTATATTTACTTTGATACGTTTGCTTCAAACACTAACCCTAATAAACAGTAACTGTTTTTGAAATAATAGATAAGCTTTTATCACTGCCACTGTCTTAACTAGAAAGCTGAGTGGCATCAGTTTCATTGCCTCAATAAAAATGGGAGTAATTGTGATATTTACATAGATATTATCATCATCATTTCTTGAACATCTACTATATAATTATTTGAAGAGTATTTTAATGTCCTAAAATCATAGTCCAAAATTTATTTTAAGTTGATTAAATTTTTCAAAAGCATGCACACCTTCAGTCAGTGCCTAAATAAAGAAATAAAATCGTTTAATAAGATTCCTCCAAACAAACTGGAATTTTATACTGTAATTACATACAATTTTAAACACTAAATACAAATTGATATTAAATAATATTTCTGGATAGAGGTCATTGAATAATATTCCTTTTTCCAAAGTGCATTTTTACCTGCCTTTTCACTTTCAGAATTAATTCTGCCTTAACAACTGAAGTAACAATATTTAGAGCTTCCATACCATATACCTTAACTCTTAAATATTTAATGGCAAATGTTATTTTAATGTTTAATTTTTAAACCACATCTCCAATAACTTTGGGTGCTTTTTTCATATGTTTCAAATAAAAGCAGCCACTAATTAATTTCTATTTATGGTCCAGGTACTATAAATTATGCTTTACAGACAACATAAAATTCTCACAATTCTATGTGTGCATGCTGTCATGTCAGACTCCGCAACCCCATGGACTGTAGCCAGCCAGACTCCTCTTTTTATGGCATTCTCCAGGCAAGAATATTGGAGTGGGTTGCATTCTCTTCTCCAGGGCATCTTCCTGACCCAGGGGTCAAATCCAGGTCTCCTGCATTGCAGGCAGGTTCTTTACAATCTGAATCACCAGGGAAGCCCCACAGTTTTATTAATTAGGTACTATCATTCAACTCACTACATAGATGAAACTGAGGAATTAAGAGGTTAAATACGCACCCAACATTACATAAGAATAGGTCTCAGATTTAAACCCAGGCAGTCAAGTTGCAGAGTTTATATTATTAATTAAGCTTCTAAACAGGCATACAGTAAAAAGTGATCATGGACTGCTAATGCAGCTTAACTGCAAGCATGACTTAGCTTAACTCTTCAAATGCAAGGCCAGTTTTAGAGTTAGGATATATTACCTTCTGTAAGTTTACTTTTTAAAAATAAATGCATATTCATTTTTAATTTTAGGCAAAATTTTTATGAACAGACTTACAACTCTAAAAATATACTGTAGCGAGACTATCAAAAGTTAAGAAGAAGCTGCATATGTTAGATCCTGAACTTCACAAAATACAGTGCCTCTGTCTTATCCAGCCAACAGAATGAGCTGGAGATGAGCATACTGAGGAATAGAATGAAACAAGTGGTAAATAGAGAGATCCCAGAGTAGAGAATGACCAAAAGGAAACGTTTGCATTTTGTGTTTCATAAAATTCAAATGACCATGCTATCTGAGAAAATGTCCTTTAGGTTGCAGTTCACTGTGGGCTTTCAGAAGACATAGGCTTAGAATGAGAATAAAGGAATATGCAAGAGATCTTTCAAATTATTGATCTTTTCAAAAAAATTTAAACTGCAACTAAGTTTCCCAAGGAAATAGGATAGAGTATTGTTAAAAGGGCTATGACTGAACAACAGAAAAAGGGTAAGAATTTCTGGATCAACTTAAGTCACCATTTCACTTAACATATCAGAACTCTAATGTTTCCCCAAATACTACTGAATAAGGTAGCATGTTATTTGAACCGAATTATTTGATTATTATACCTCATGAAATGGTATGTCATGCTTAAACTGATGGAGAAAGCAAAGAAGTAAGCTAAAAAGGTTTTACACATGCAGTTTTGTTTTCCTTCAAGATATACTGACATATAATTTATATACAGCACTGTATAAGTTTAAGGATCATAGCATAATAATTTGATTTACAGCATGAAATGATTATCACCATACGTTTACTGAACATCCATCATCTCATGCAGATACAAAATAAAAGAAAATTATTTTTTTCCTTGGGCTGACACTCTGGATTTACTTTCTTAACAACTTTCTTATATAATAAACACAGTTAATTATATTAACACCAACAGAATTTTGTATTATATTTAAAGCACTAAATATGATGTCTGTGAAGCTGCTGCTCTTGTTAGATAAAGCTTGAGTTATTAAACATTCTTGTGACCATATCAATATCTAATTTTATTGGACCAAAAAAAGTCATTAAAGGGAATTGATCTTATTTATCCATTTCTTTTGTATGCCCATTTCAGACACGGCATAGGGACTTGCAGAAAATGGATACCTGATAAATATGCATTAATTGATAAGCAGTGAAAGGGTTAGAAATAGGCAACTGTGTAACTAAAGACTAAGAAGAACACATAATCATAACTTTGTTTTTAAAAAAGTAATCTAAGTGTAGTAAATCATTTATGCTAATAAACTTTCAAACGTTCTTCACAGTAACCCCTGGTGTTTTAATCAAGAAAGCCAACATTAAGAAAGAAAAAAAATCAAATATCTAGGTATACTGACTCTAGTGTAAACTTTATCCCTGGAGATTTCTTCTGTCATTTAACCTAATTATACTCAGTAGTCTTATGATCATGTTAAAATTTCCCCTAATGAAGAAAGGAAAGTAATCCACCTCTTCTTACTAATTTTCCAAAACAAAATAGGAATGAAAAATATATTAAGCCAAGCTAAGCCATCACAAAGATATCTGATCAGGTCCTACATGGTTTTCATTCAACAACTCTCCAATCACAGCATACATTGATACATTATAGCTAAGATTTTCATTTCATTTATATATTTCTGCATAAAAAGAATATTTTATATATTACTAAAGTTACTATCCACAACTTTATTTTGACTCAAAATTCTTTACAATTTCTGAATCTGCTAAAAACACCATCAACAGGTTTTTCAGTAAAGCCAAGTTGAAATCAAATGTTCTTTGAAGCAGCAAAGTGAAATCGTTCTTTTTTCATTCACACATTCATTCATTCATTTTAATTAAAGTTTTCTCAAACAAAAGGCTTTTAGAAGGGATTTAAAGTCATAATACCAAGATCTAAGTTCTAATGGGTTTCCCTGGTGGCTCGGACATTAAACAATCTGCCTTCAATGCAGGAGATCCAAGTAAGGTTCCTAGGTTGGAAGGGTTACCTGGAGAAGGGAATGGCTACACACTCTATTATTCTTGCCTGGAGAATTCCATGGACAGAGGAGTCTGGTGGGCTACAGTCCACAGGGTCACAAAGAATCAGATGTGACTGAGCATCTAGTACTTACAATGACCTCTCTCAAGAGCTAGAGTTAAAGAAGTGATTTGTCTAACCAAGCAACAGATGAAAGTTTCCATTGCAGGATCTCAAGTATCATGTGTGTGTGTGTGTGTGTGTATGTGTGTGTGTTAGTCGCTCAGTTGTGTCCAACTCTTTGGGACTCCATAAACTGTAGCTAGCCAGGCTTCTCTGTCCATGGAATTCTACAGGCAAGAATACTGGAGTGGATAGCCATTCCCTTCTCCAGTTTCCTAAATGGATCAATTTACCTTAACTTAGCTACAATAAATGAGTCACAAATAAAATAATTTGAGATGGAACAACAGGATGCACTTTGTGAGGAGTTTTTGAATTTTTTCCATGTTAATCTAGTAGCATTGAGAGATCCCATCTGTTGGATTATCAAAACATCCATTGGATTATTGAAAAAGCATGAGAGTTCCAGAAAAATATCTATTTCTGCTTTATTGACTATGCCAAAGATTTTGACTGTGTGGCTAACCACAAACTGTGGAAAATTCTTAAAGAGATGGGAATGCCAGACCACCTGACATGCCTCTAGAGAAATCTGTATGCAGGTCAGGAAGCAACAGTTAAAATTGGACATGGAACAACAGACTGGCTCCAAATAGGGGTATGTCTAAGCTGTATATTGTCACCCTGATTATTTAACTTATATACAGAGTACATCATGAGAAACACTGGAGGGGATGAAGCACAAGCTGGAATAAAGAATGCTGGGAGAAATATCAATAACCTCAGATATGAGATGACACCACCTTCACGGCAGAAAGCAAAGAACTAAAGAGCCTCTTGATGAAAGTGAAAGAGGAGAGTGAAAAAGTTGGCTTAAAGCTCAACATTCAGAAAACTAAGATCATGGCATCTGGTCCCATCATTTCATGGGAAATATATGGGAAAACAGTGGAAACAGTGACATACTTTATTTTGGGGGGCTCCAGAATCACTGCAGACGGTGAGTGCATCCATGAAATTAAAAGACACTTACTTCTTGGAAGAAAAGTTATGACCAACATAGTATATTAAAAAGCAGAGACATTACTTTGGCAGCATAGGTGCATCTAGTCAAGGCTACAGTTTTTCCAGTAGTCATGTATGGATGTGAGAGCTAGACACTAAAGAAAGCTGAGCACCAAAGAATTGATGCTTTTGAACTGTGGTGTTGGAGAAGACTCTTGAGAGTCCCCTGGAATTCAAGGAGATCCAACCAGTCCATCCTAAAGGAAATCAGTCCTGAATACTCATTGGAAAGACTGATGTTGAAGCTGAAACTCCAATACTTTGATCACCTGATGTGAAGAGCTGATTCATTTGAAAAGACCCTGATGCTGAAAAAGATTGAAGGTAAGAGGAGAAGGGAACAGCAGAGGATGGATGGAATCACCAACTCAATGGACAGGAGTTTGAGTAAACTCCAGGAGTTGGTGATGGACAGGGAGGCCTGGCGTGCTGCAGTCCATGGGGTCGCAAAGAGTCATACACGACTGAGCGACTGAACTGTACTGAACTGAGAGATATTACAAACCCATGAGGCCATTTAGTGCTGAATGAAATATACTGGCTTTCTTCACAAATCAGATTTATACAAAGTATGTGATAGTGAAGGAGTTAAAACAGTAAAACAGCTGATATGTTATCTGAAAAGCTGAACTATTCACATTTTTAATGGTCTTTCCTCCAAAATCTCTCTGATGTTAAATTAAAATAAGGGGATAAAGATCATTAATTACTTCTCTCCTGGATTTAGAAAAATTACATTTTATGAGTTTGTTTTATCATTAAGAAGGTTTTCTTGGTAATAATAAATGTGTCCCTTCTATTTTTACAACTTATACTCAGTCTTCACCATACAGAAAAGAGGAGGAAGATTTCCCAACTCCCAAACCCATGGATTGTAAAGACATGTCTGATTTTTACATCCCATGGACTGTAAACCACAAGGCTCCTCTGTCTATGGGATTTCCCAGGCAATTCTGGAGTGGGTTGCCATTTCCTTCTCCAGGGGATCTTCCTGACCCAGAGATTAAACCCTGGTCTCCTGCATTGGCTGGCAGATTCTTTACCATGGAGCCTCCTGGGAAGCCTCAGATTTTCCAATGCACCCTGTTAAAAGAGTATTGCAGATGTTTAATTTTACTGGCATATCTTTTGTCATCAATACACACACACATACACAAACACTAAACTGTTGGAGCAGAGAAGGAAATGGAAACTTAACAAGTAAATCAGAGTACAGGTCTCTTTCTTGCAGGGAAAGATCAAGTCTCAATCATCTTTAAATATAAGATATATCTCATAGCATATACCTAAACCAAACTTGAAATCACAAAACTTAGAGGGAAAACCAGAAATTTCTATAAAACACTGTAAACATATGACAAGTAGAATTAAAATTATTGTTTTCAAAGAAATGGCAGTTTGATTTCTCTAAATATGCACCATCTATTTTTTTCACATTTTTATAAGAGTTGGTCAAAAAGAATATAGTCTTATTTTTACTTTGTTTGTTGATCAAATTTATTTGGCATTGTTTTCTTAACAAACACATGAAAAGGTGCTCAACATCACTCATTATCAGAGAAATGCAAATCAAAACCACTATGTGGTACCATTTCATGCCAGTCAGAATGGCTGCGATCCAAAAGTCTACAAGCAATAAATGCTGGAGAGGGTGTGGAGTAAAGGGAACTCTCTCACACTGTTGGTGGGAATGCAAACTAGTAGAGCCACTATGGAGAACAGTGTGGAGATTCCTTAAAAAACTGGAACTAGAACTGCCTTATGATCCAGCAATCCCACTGCTGGGCATACACACTGAGGAAACCAGAAGGGAAAGAGACACATGAAAGACCCCAATGTTCATCGCAGCACTGTTTATAATAGCCAGGACATGGAAGCAACCTAGATGTCCATCAGCAGATGAATGGATAAGAAAGTTGTTGTACATATACACAATGGAGTATTACTCAGCCATTAAAAAGAATACATTTGAATCAGTTCTAATGAGGTGGATGAAACTGAAGCCTATTATATATAGAGTGAAGTAAGCCAGGAAGAAAAACACCAATACAGTATACTAATGCATATATATGGAGTTTAGAAACATGGTAACAATAACCCTGTGTACAAGACAGCAAAAGAGACACTGATGTATAAAACAGTCTTTTGGACTCTGTGGGAGAGGGAGAGGGTGGGATGATTTGGGAGAATGGCATTGAAACATGTATAATATCATATATGAAATGAGTTGCCAGTCCAGGTTCGATGCACGATACTTGGTGCTGGAGGCTGGTGCACTGGGATGACCCGGGGGGATGGTATGGGGAGGGAGGAGGGAGGAGGGCTCAGGATAGGGAACACATGTATACCTGTGGCGGATTCATTTTGATGTATGGCAAAACTAATACAATATTGTATATTTAAAATATAAATAAAAAATAAAAGAATTCTAGATGCTAATCAAAAGAGTATGGCACAACTAATTTTATATATATTTTGAAAACCACACAGACTAAATGGCAAATATAAATGAAAAATAATATTGTAGATAAAGTAAGATGAGAATAAAATTAAAAATAAAGCATATGATGGTCAAATAAGAAATACAAACTTAATATTCTAAACCACAGACCAGTGACCATGTTGACAACTCAGTATATCCATTACCTTATTTTTTCTCAAAATAAGCTTAATTTAATTCACATTAAAGCAAAGGTCCATGAGTGGGAAGACATTGTAGAAAAGATCAATAACTAGACAGAAGGACAAAATGGTCTATGAAAGCAAATGAATTATTAAAGAAGGCTATAATGACATAAGGAGCATAAAATCAACATAAAATTAATCAATGCATTTACTCTGAATTTTGATCACTCCAAGTCACTACAGTTCATTCATGCAGAAAGAGAACTGAGAGGAAGATAAGAATTCCCACTAATGTTGAAAAATAAATGAGATGTTCACTTCTTAAGATCTAAGTTTAACTCTCAGAAAAAGCAACATAAATATAAAAAGGATTAAAAATACTCTGAATATTGTGTAAGATTTTTTTATTAATACCCTCACTTCCTTCTTTTCACATCCTTTCAACATTTAATATTTTATTATACCAGAAAGCAAAAGAAATGATGCATTGACCTACTGAAGTTTGAAAAAACTCTTGAATTTAAGAAAAAATATGCTTCTGCAAAGAGAGAACTCCATGAACATTACATTTTCAGGCAAAGTATCTTCATAAGATATGGTAGTGACCACTTGTAACTTTCAGTGTAAAAGTATAACAGATATAACACATCATTCACCTCACAAGAAAAAAATGATGAACCTGTGAGATTTTTCTTATTAGATTATATTTAGGATCCAAACTGGTTTTGACACAGGACAGAAATGTACATAGAAGGAAGTGTATAACTGATCTTAAGAAACAACAGACATCATTTTCTCAAAACCTGGTATTTCTGCATGCCAATGGTAATAATTCTACTGATACAAGTTTGTGAAAAATACATTGTTAGTTATACGGATACCATTTCTTATAGTCACTATTTGGTGAATAATTACATATTTATATAAATAAAAAATAAGGTGCAATTAGCTTTCTTTTTAAGAACATGTGATGCCTAACTAGAAATAGGCATAAATTATTATAAATTTTAAACTATCTGTAAGAACATTACTTATCATTTTGTTAGCTTCATTACAGACAAAGGTTTGCAAGAGGGAAATGTAAATTTAAAATAATTTTAAATATGCATGCATGCACCAACCTGGGAGAGTGCTCTCGCCAAGCACCTGGTCACCTGAGCTGCACAGACCTGGGAAGGACACAAAACACAGACCCAATTGAGTCTGTGCCTTTGTGGAGTACCCGAGAACCTGTACCTGAGCAACTTAAACCTGGGAAGTGCATGCAACCTAGGGCCCACTTTAGACAGTTCCCTGCAGAGCAATCTGGAGCCTGAGCAGTGTAGACCGAGGAAACACACATGCTGTGAGTGAGCGGGGGTAAACCCAGTGTGGCCCAGACACTGCGAGCACTGCCCACACACACCAGTGATATTTGTTTGCAGGGTTCCTCCCTCCCAACAGCACAACTGAACAAGTGAGCTTAAATAAGTGACCACCTCCGCCCCCATGTGTAAGGGTGGAAATTAGACACTGAAGAGACTTGCAAACAGAGGAATCCAAAATAAACAAAGATGAGGGAACCACTTTGGAAGTGACAGGTACAGCAGATTAAAACCCTGTAGTTAGCATTGACTATATTGGAAGGGACCTATAGCCCTTGAGAAGAAGTATAAGCTGGAACAAGGAACCTTCTGAAACTGAGCTGACCCAATACTGCCCTCAACAGCTCCAGAGAAATTCCTAGATATATTTGACTATTATCATTTTTTAATTTTTCTATTTTTAAGTTCTTTATTACTCCTTTAATTTTCATTTTTGTAACTTACTATTAAAATCACTGCAGATGGTGATTGCAGCCATGAAATTAAAAGATGCTTACTCCTTGGAAGGAAAGTTATAACCAACTTAGATAGCATATTCAGAAGTAGAGACATTACTTTGCCAACAAAGGTCCGTCTAGTCAAGGTTATGGTTTTTCCTGTGGTCATGTATGGATGTGAGAGTTAGACTGTGAAGAAGGCTGAGTGCTGAAGAAGTGATGCTTTTGAACTGTGGTGTTGGAGATGACTCTTGAGAGTCCCTTGGCCTGGAAGGAGATCCAACCAGTCCATTCTAAAGGAGATCAGCCCCTGGGTGTTCATTGGAAGGACTGATGCTAAAGCTGAAACTCCAATACTTTGGCCACCTCATGCAAAGAGTTGACTCATTGGAAAAGACTGATGCTGAAAGGGAATGGGGCAGGAGGAGAAGGGGACGACAGAGGATGAGATGGCTGGATGGCATCACCAACTTGATGGACATGAGTTTGAGTAAACACGGGGAGTTGGTGATGGACAGGGAGGCCTGGCATGCTGCGATTCTGGGGTCACAAAGAATCAGACACGACTGAGCAACTGAACTGAAGTGAACAGATTACCTTGGAAAAACAAACACCTTATTTTTAAAGCAAATTGCACATATATATATATTTTTTTATAATTTTTTGTTTGTTTTTATTATTGTATTTTTGAGAGTCTAACCTCTATTCTAGATTTTAATCTTTGCTTTTTGGTATTTTGTTATCAATTTTTTTTTTTTTTTACTTTTAACAATCCAATCTTCAGTACCCATTTTTATTTAGGAGTGTGATTTCGGCTTGATTGCTCTCTTCCCTTTTGACTCTCCTTTTTCTCCCCCCAGATCACCTGTATCTCCTCTCTCCCACTTCTCTTCTTGCCTAACTCTGTGATCTCTTTGGGTGTTCCAGGCTGATGAGACACTTAGGGCACCGGTTTACTGACTAGATCTATCTCTCTCCTTTTGACTCCCTCTCTCTCCGCCTGGTCACCTCTGTCTCCTTCCTCCCTCTTATCTTCTCTGTGTAACTTTGTGAACCTCTCTGAGTGTCAGATGGTGGAGAGCACATAGGACATTGATACTAGCTAGATTGCTCTCTCACTTTTTGATTCCCCATCTTCTTCTCCTGGTCACCTCTATCTCCCACCTCCCTCTTCTCTTCTCCATGTAACTCTGTGAAACTCTCTGGTTGTCCCTGACTGTGGAGAATCTTTTCACCATTAACCTAGATGTTTTATCATTGTTGCTGTATGGATGAAAAAAGTCTTGAGGCTACTGTAAAATAAGACTGAAAGCCAGAGGCAGGAGGCTTAAAATCCAAAACTTGAAAAACACCAGAAAACTCCTGACTCCAGAGACAGTAATAAGCAAGAAACTCATCCAAAGCCTCCATACCTACACTGAAAACCAAGGTCCACCCAAGAGCCAACAAGTTTCAGAGCAGAGACATATCAAGCTAATTCTCCAACAACACAGGAAACATAAACCTTAAGCATTAAAATACAGGTGGCCAAAGGCACACCAAACCCATAGACACCTCAAAACATACTACTGGACACTTCATTGCACTCCAGAGAGAAGAGATCCAGCTCTACCCACACGAACACTGTCGCAATCTTCCCTAACCAGGAAACCTTGACAAGCCACCGTCCAACCCCACCCACAGGGAGAACCTCTACAATAAAGAGGAACCACAAACTTCCAGCATACAGAAAGGCCACCCCAAACAGAGAAATCTAAACAAGATGAAAAGGCAGAAAAATATTCAGCCGATAAAGGAACATTATAAATATCCACCAAACCAAACAAAAGAGGAGGAGATAGGGAGTCTACCTGAAAAAGATTTCAGAATAATAATAGTAAATGATCCAAAATCTCGAAAACAAAATGGAGTTACAGTAAATATTCTGGAGACAAAGATTGAGAAGATGCAAGAAAGGTTTAACAAGGACCTAGAAGAAATAAAAAAGAGTCATTCAATAATGAATAATGCAATAACTGAGATCAAAAGCACTCTGGAGGGAACCAACAGAATAACTGAGGCAGAAGATAGGATAAATGAGGTAGAAGATAAAATGGTGGAAATAAATGAAGCAGAGAGGACAACATAATTCAAAGAAATGAGGACAACCTCAGAGACCTCTGGGACAATGTTTAAACTCCCCAAATTCAAATCGTAGGAGTCCCAGAAAAAGAAGGACAAAAAGAAAGGCCATGAGGCAATAATAGAGGAGAAATAGTTGAAAATGTCCTTAAAATGGGGAAGGAAATAAGCCACCCAAGTCCAAGAAACCAGAGAGTCCCAAACGGATATACCCATAGCTAAACACCACAGAAGACACATATAATCAAATTAATGAAGATCGAACACAAGAACAATATTAAAAAGCAGCAAGGGAAAAAAACAACAAATAAACACCCAAGGGGATTCCCCATAAGGCTAACAGCTGATCTTCAAATAGAAACTCTTCAGGCCAGAAGGGAATGGCAGGGACATATTTAAGTGATGAAAGAGAAAAACCTACCACCAAGATTACTGTACCCAGCAAGGATCTCATTTAATATGAAAGAGAAATCAAAAGCTTTATAGACAAGCAAAAGCTGAGAGAATTCAGCACCATCAAACCAGCTCTTCAACATATGCTAAAGGATCTTCTCTAGACAGGAACACAGAAAATGTGTATAAACTCGAACCCAAAACAACAAAAGTTAATGGCAATGGGATCATACTTATCAATAATTACCTTAAATGTAATGGGTTGAATATGCACCAAAAGACAGAGACTGGCTGAATGATACAAAAACACAAACCCCTATATATGCTGTCTACAAGAGACCACCTCGAAACAAGGGACACATACAGACTGAAAGTAAGGGCTGGAAAAAGATACTTCACCCAAATAGAGACCAAAAGAAGCAGAGTAGCAACACTCATATAGATAAAGTAGACTTTGAAATAAAGGCATGAAAGAGACAAAGAAAGATACTACATAATGATCAAAGGATCAATCCAAGAACAAGATATAACAGTTATAAATATATGCACCCAACATAGGAGCACTGCAATATGTGAGGCAAATGCTAACAAGTATGAAAGGGAAATTAACAATAAACAATAATAGTGGGAGACATTAAATACCCGACTCATCCCATGGATAGATTAACTAAACAGAAAATAAGCAAGGAACACAAACTTTAAATGATGCAATGGACAGTTAGACCTAACTGATATCTATAGGACATTTCACCCCAAAACAATGAATTTCACCTTTTTCTCAAGTGCACAGAATATCTTCTCCAGGATAGATCACATCCTGGGCCATAAATCTAGCCTTGGTAAATTCATACAAACTGAAATCATTTCAAGCCTCTTTTCTGATCACAATGTGATAAGATTAGATGTCAATGACAGGGGTGAAAAATCTATTAAAAATACAAACATATGGAGGCTAAACACATGCTTCTGAATAACCAAAAAAATCACAGAAGAAATAAAAAAGAAATAAAAATATGTATAGAAACGAATGAAAATGAAA